>NC_029777.3:98751117-98776457 GCF_000817695.3 Arachis duranensis | reverse complement strand
ACATTTTTTTTTCATTTAAACAATACAAAAATTTTTTTTTTTCCTTCCCATTTTTTTTCAATCATTTTCCATCCTACATCCAAAGCCTTAATGGATAATAGACCTTGGAAGCAGAAAGTCGTAATTAAGAATCTCATAAATAAATAAAAGAAACCTGCACGAGGATAAATACTGTTAAACGTTGATCCCTCGCCTAGTCACCTTGAACCGCTTAATTGGATAAATAAATTTTTATTTTATTTATTTTTCTATTTGCGTTCTTTTTTTTTTCTGCCTTTCTTTCCTGTGCAAATTCATTTTCACAGAACAGAAACTTTCCTTTGCCAATCGGTAAGGTCCAAACCAGAGTTTCGTAAGTCATTGATCACATTCAAGTTTTCGTTACTACATTTAATATATCCATTGATTCTCTATTCTTTATCTTTCTTTATTTTTTTTATATGTGTTTTTCAGTTGTTAGCATAATCAAAATGCGCTGATATACTATACATTTTTTCCCTCAGATAATTTTGTCCCATTTTCATCATTCATTTAAACTTCCTAGTTTCATTTCTACCTTTACATGTTGATTTATATTCAGTTTGTTATTAATTTATCATTGTAAATGTGAAGTTGCTGGTTTTGGGGAATTCAGCTTCCTATATGGGAATATGGAGATTTTTCGTTGAACTCAATGAGATTAAAACAGGGCACGCAGAATGCAGGGATTGGGATTAATTGGAAACATAAGAGTTGCTGAGTTGGGTTCAAATTTTGATAGCTTTACTCTGTTTTTTTCTATTTGGGTCGCCTAATCTTGGGGCATTTACGGTTTGAAATCAAATTAAACAATAGAGATTTTAGTGTTTGATCGGAATTGTTATGATCTTGTTTGTTTGTAAGAAAAGAAACTTCGATAAGACAAGAACTGAGGTGCTGGCCGCAATGTAATTAGACGTGGGTTTAATCATACCACGTGTGAGTTCCACTGTCTTAATTTAATGGTAATTAGACTATGATCTCAGTTAGAGTATTGTGCATCGAAAAAAATCTCAGTTAGACTATGATGTGGATATTCTTGACCTTAGCAAAATTGATTCCTTTGAGAATCACATTGGTTTGACCAAAAACACAAATTTCTTGCATTTCTACAAACTTACCAATGGATTGAACTCTCTGTTATAAAAACTTGTGTGAAAGGCTAGATTATTATTTGATTCTTTGTGCTGAAACAAATGTTTGTGATTTTAATGTTAGCATCAATGATTTTCTAGGAGAATGCAGCTGCAAGATACTGCAGATACAACCACCCTTAGTTATTGGTTGAATTGGAGGGTCTATCTTTGTGCACTTTGTGTTTTGCTGCCCATGGTTGTGGCGTTTCTTGTGATATGGAAGCATGAAGGTTCGAGGGACTCTATGCATGGCAAAGGAAAAAATCGGCAAGATGGCAATGGGACTTTACCTGGTGATGAAGCATGGAAACCATGCCTAAAGGAAATTCACCCTATTTGTTTACTAGCTTTTCGAGTTATTGCATTTGCTTCTCTTTTGGCAACGCTGATTGCCAAAGTTAGTATTAATGGTGGCACCATATTTTACTATTACACGCAGTTAAGCATTTTCTCCTTGTTCACTTCTCCTTATATTTTTAGTTTCTTGGTAATGCCATTCTTATATTCTTATATTGGTGCTATTGCTTGGTGGCTTGTTTTCTCAGTTGGAGAAGCTATGATAGTGCACAAGTTCTCCATTCTGATTTTAGATTTTTTTTTCTTTCCTCTCAGTTTCATTCCAGTATTTTACATTTCTTTCCTTTAGCTTCTAACTTCTAGTTATAATTTTTATTACTGTGGATTTGTTGCAGGTGGACTTTCACTTCAGTTACAATTTATTTTGCAGTAAGTCTCTTAACCCTTCTTAGGAGCCTTTAGTTACAATTTATTTCCCTTTCATATATCTTAATATGCCATTCCGCGGTGCTTTTTATTTACACTCAGAATATAGTACTCAGGCAAATAGCCTTAACACACAATTTGATTTCCGAATTTTCATTTTGTAGTGTGGATGTGTGCTGTCAGTGTATGGGTGTTATCAGTATAAAACATCAACATTCTCCACCTCTAATGTTAATTTTGCTAGGATAGATGTAGACCAAGAACGAAACATGCCTTTCATGCATCATGAGGTTGCAAATCTCTCTAGAATGGAGGATCATGCTGATACCCTGGTTGAAATGCATAGGGGTAGTGTGACAGCTACCTTGAGTTGCCTTTTTCATGTTCTATTCCAGGTAACTAGAAAAATTCAGTAATTCTAGTTGTATGGGATAATGGATACTAGTCTTTTACTTCTTCGTTATGATGCTATATAGTTAGTTCTTTGTTTTATGATGGTGAACTAATTTTACTCTTTTGTCCCCTCTATGTGAACTCATTTTTGTTAATCTACCCCCAGGCCAACACACTCACTTTCTTGGAATCTTGAATTTTCTTATCTCCTTGTTAAGCTGATGCAAATTTTATACAAAATTTGTTAGATAATTTACTGGCTGAGACTAAATCTCCTGTGATGGATCTTATTGCATTCAAAGGCAAATCATTTTTATGTGAACTTGTATACTATCTAGCTGAACAAATACCATCTTTTTCAATTATGTTAGTAGTATAAAAATCTGTCATGCGTTGTTGACTAACATTGTTTCATGTGCTCCTCTAAATTTTAATGTCTTTATTTTGCCTCCAAACAGATGAATGCAGGGGCAGTGATGCTCACAGATTGCGTTTATTGGTTCATTATATTTCCGTTTCTTACCCTGAAGGATTATGATTGGAACTTTGTGAGTGGAAAATTTCTGAAGATTTACTTTCTTCTTACTTTATTCTCTCTAATTTATGCTTCAATTTTATTTTTGGAAGTAAATATTGTCACTCCCATTTTGATAATGCCATTCCCAATTTAATAAGATCTTGTTATGAATGTTCTTTCTATTGGGAGTGGCCCCCCTTTTTTTTACATAGCTTTCTTACCATTTGCTAATCGAGTGGGTTGACTTATGAATTGCCATAAATGGTTGAACTTGGGGCTCATAGAGTATAGATGGGAGGTAACGGAGTGTAGACTGGATACTGATGGTTGAAGAAGGAAGTTGTCATAAACTCGAATTAGTTTTCTTATTTTGGAGTGCCTTAGATGTTTGGTTATCACCAAAAAACAAAAATAAATAAATAAATAAAATTGTTAAATGGATGATCAAGATTAGGTTTTAGGCCAATATAGTTATGTAATTTGCTATGAATTTGAAATCCTACTGTTTCATCTGACCAAAGATTTTATGTCTTGTTTAGATGACAGTGAATATGCATACACTAAATGTTATCTTGCTCCTTGGGGATACAGCTCTAAATTGTCTGGTGAATATTTTCACTTCTAATATCCTAATTTGGACTAAATGCTTTAGTAACACTGATGTTGAATTAACTCAACGTATATTTTTCAGCAAGTTCCCTGGACGGGGATGTCATTCTTTGTGTTATGGACAGGAGCTTTTGTCATTTTTCAGTGGATCATTCATGCTTGTGTCCCAATTTGGTAAGATTTTCTATACTTTATCATGTTAGAATGTTAGATTTATAAATGATATATTAGTTATGGTTATCTCTGAAGGAAGGAGTTGTAAGGGTACACAAAAAAGTATAGGAAGAAAGGTGTATTATTAACACTTATAGCTGAATCTGAGCTACAAGGGAAGGGAACTCAGAATTAGGCAACAGAGGGAAGAAAGAGCACCATAGCAGCTCTGCTCTCCCAAAGCCAATTTCCCAGAAATTACCTCTTTACAATCCAATCCATGTTCTAGATACCTCTTCCTATTGACCTCACTCACATACTCTGTACGTACTCTCTCTCCTCTGCCATCTGTCATCCTCTACTCCCAATCTCTGCTCAATCCGTTAAGCACTGCACCACCTTCCTGTCCTTTTGCTATGCCTGAACTAATGCTGAAATTGTCCCTTTACTTCTTACGCTTGTATACTCGCAGCCCTTGGGGAAATTGGTGCACTCCCAAAATGAGGCCTTTGAGGCCTATTATTTATACTTGTGGTTCACAGCCTCCGAGTGGCAGTAGTTTATTATTTTATTTTACCTTATTGTTAGATTTTTCTAAGACGATAGCTTATCTAGAATGTTCACACTATGTTTCTTGTATTTTCTAGAAATATGCATCATTAATAACATAGAATATGCAGAGAAGTGGGTCTCACTAACGGCAATGGCATTCTCTTTCTTGCAGGTGGCCATACCCATTTCTTGATTTATCGTTGCCCCTTGCTCCATTGTGGTATGTCATTTCACCATGTACAGATTTCAAACATTTTTGGACTAATGAATGATATGATGATACATCTGATGAATATATCGACGCTCTATATTTTCATCTTTCCTGCTTCCTTTCTACCTGGTATCTTGTTCTGGTGATTTTAATTATATAGAAATAAATAACTGTTAAAGGATTGACAAATTTGTTTAGACGTTAGAATCAATAATGGGTTTCTTGGAACATTTTTAATAGCATATTAGAACCATTTGAAAGAGAAAGAGACGTATCACCAATATGAGAAATAACAAGAATGTTGCCGTTACCAACAACAACAAAAGTGTTACCCAAATATGGACGAACGTTATTTAAGATACTTACATCATTTGTCATATGTGCATTGGCATCAGTATCAGGAAGCTATACATTTGTATCATCAGCCTAATTGAGGGTAAGAGCTGAAAGTGCAAGCAAGAGAGACTCAGATTGATAAGCATGGTTGAAAGGATGAGGGCAACCAAGTCCATCATGGTTGCCATCCTTGCAAATCTGGCACTAAACTGCAGGTGAAGCCTGAGAGGAAGGCTTATTAGCACCAGATGAAGTGGAGTGGGGAGTGAATCCATGGCCTTTCGAGGGTGAAAGAGTGACTGATAGAACGAGGTTTAGGGTTTTAGTTGGGATGTATCGGGACGATGCTTTGATGGCATTGTGGGTAAGAGCCTTGGATAATTCTGTGGTGCGATTATCATAGTAAATGAGTTGGGGAGTGAGAGATTGATAAGAAGGGATAGTTAGTTGAATCATGGTAGTGGTGCATGAGTTATAGTCAAAGCCAAGCCCATGAAAACGGTGAAAAAACTTTATCTTGTGTTGGTAATGGCTTATCAATGGGTGAAAGATCATCACAAGTTGATCGGAGATTTAGTCATGAATCAATTGTGTAGGTTCCTTAAATAGGAGGGAGTCTGTTTGAGTAAGAATTCCTGTTCCACCATTGGAAGAGGGCCATAGTTTTGCCGGAGATACAGCCCCCAAAGTCTTGGCTCTCAATCAAGTTGCACACTTGTTCATGCCATAAAATATAGTTGGATGAGTTGAGATCAAGGGGAACAAAATTACTAACATTTAAGGTGGTGAGGTATGGTGTATGGATAAGGAGACGAGTGGAGGTCGACATTCTGCGGTGAGCAGTGAGCACACATTTTATTTTTAGGCTAGGAGTTACAAATGGTAAGGAATCTGTTACATTGGCTTATAAATGATTTGGGTAAAAGATAAACATAGTTTAAATTTGACAAACTACTTAATGGATTCGGCAGTTACAAATGAATGCTAATACTAACTAAAATTTGATCTAACTAGCTGATCTCATCTTCTCTTACCTTAACGTACGGTAAGTGTTTGTCTGTAACATGGTATCTCTACTTTTCCAAGTTGTCTAGTTTGTGTCCCTTATCTAACATTCAAAATAACATATGCGATATGCTTAATCTTTTCGTTTTTGGTGTGTATTGTAGGTATTTGTTGGTCGGATTGTTGCATATTCCATGTTATGGATTATTTGTGCTGATTGTGGAAATGAAACATTATTTCTTGTCCAAATGGTTCCCATCCTCTTACCAGTGCTGAAAGGAAAGATCAACCGCTATCTAAGTCGGGTCGCTTTAGAGCCAATTGCTGTTTGGGTCTACTGCAAAACTATATCAGGGTGTGTTCTCCAGCTGCAAGATGCTATCCACAACTGAGTCCTTTTAACGCGCTCATGGCCTCATCACATTACTGAAATTCCGCGAATGCAGTAATGTGAAGCATCCAGAATTCATTTCAATTATGCTACCGCTTAAAAATGCTTCTTCTCCAAAGGTAAGGCAAGATTTATGTAGGGAGCAAGTTGAGGAGGGGGAGCTCTTCATTTTTATGGCATTATTTCCTGTTCCCCTACTAATGACTAATTGGGTTATATAAGTCCATTAATTAAAGGTAGAACTAGATTTTACTAGAAATATTATACTATAGTATAAATAGTAATGTTAGAAGTTGGATGTAGCCCAATTATACTCATTACATCATATTTAATATTTAAAACCCCCTTTTGAGCTGCTTGTGAACCTTCCGGTATTGTCAGCGTTTGTTCAATTACTCTACTCTTGTACCCGCAAATGCAATGTGCCCATTATTTTGACTAATATCCAATGTTCATAACAAAAATGTATGGTCTGCGCATAAGCCGTAGCAAGACGGAATATATGGAATGTAAGTTCAGTCTAAGAAGGGAAAACTCCAATATAGAGGTGAAAATTGGAGAGAACACCCTACGAAAAGTTAAAAGTTTTAAGTATCTTGGGTGCATCATACAGGACAATGGAGAGATTGAACATGATGTAAATCATAGGATCCAAGCAGGTTGGTCAAAATGGCGGAGTGCATCTGGTTTTATATGCGACAAAAAAGTGTCTTTAAAACTTAAAGGTAAATTCTATCGCACCGCTATAAGACCGGCTATGCTGTATGGTACGGAGTGTTGGGCGGCTAAAGGGGAGCACGAACATAAGCTGAGTGTGGCAGAGATGAAGATGTATGGAATGTAAGTTCGGTCTAAGAAGGGAAAACTCCAATATAGAAGTGAAAATTGGAGAGAACACCCTACGAAAAGTTAAAAGTTTTAAGTATCTTGGGTGCATCATACAGGACAATGGAGAGATTGAACATGATGTAAATCATAGGATCCAAGCAGGTTGGTCAAAATGGCGGAGTGCATCTGGTTTTATATGCGACAAAAAAGTGCCTTTAAAACTTAAAGGTAAATTCTATCGCACCGCTATAAGACCGGCTATGCTGTATGGTACGGAGTGTTGGGCGGCTAAAAGGGAGCACGAACATAAGCTGAGTGTGGCAGAGATGAAGATGTTGAGATGGATGAGTGGTCATACGCGATTGGATAAAATAAGGAATGAAGATATAAGGGAGAGAGTTGGAGTAGCACCTATTGTGGAAAAGATGGTTGAATCGCGTCTCAGGTGGTTTGAACATGTGAGAAGAAGACCGATAGAACATCCAGTCAGGAGGGTGGATGAGATAGAAGATGGACAAAGGGCGAAAGGCAGAGGAAGACCTAAGAAGACCAAGAAGACCATCCATGAGGTGGTCAAACGAGATCTACATGTAAACGGTCTCTCTGTAGACATGATACATGACAGAGCACAATGGCGTCGTTTGATTCATGTAGCCGACCCCACTTAGTGGGACAAGGCTTTGTTGTTGTTTGTTTGTTGTTTGTTTGAAAAAAAATGCAAATAGCATACCAATTACCAAGTTTTCGACTTTGTTTTTCAAAAGTGGTACGTCTGCACTACTTTTGCAATGTGCCCATTCTTTTCCTACTTTATTTGTTGTGCATCTTCTTCACACTTTCTATCTTTTAATTTTTATAATTAACATATTTATTCTCAACATAAAACTTAAACATGTGTGAATTTTTTATTTTCTAAATTTAAATCAATCCAATTGGATCATAATTTAATCTAAAATTTTTTATGTACTCTTTTTGAGTATTAATTGATCAAAACATATTTATTTTAATTTCTTTTACCAATTTTTTTAAGTACTAATTGCATGCTAAAAATTTGGATTATTAATATTATTGATATTATTAATATTTTTATTATTTTCAAAAAATATATTTTTATATTTACAAATACACGTATCTCATTTACCGTGTCGCGTTCACATGCTTATCTCGTTTACACTATAAACGAGATACGGGCAAAATTATTTTGTAAACGAGATAAGACAGGAAACGGATTTTGGTAATAATTTTTTAAATTATTTATTTCGATAATTATTATATTTATTTAATTTATTAAAATAAAAAATCCTATGAATATATGATCAGTGGGTTTGGCAAAAAAAAAAAATATATAGCTCCCCTGTTCCCATATTGGTGTATTGTATTTTATTCATTTATTTATTTATTTTATCAAAGATTGATTATTCTATTCCCTTATAGTCATGATTGCAATAAATTTGAGTAAATATCCAAATTGGTTTTTAAGAAATTTCAAATCGGATACTTGGTCTCCAATAAATTTGTATTCACTAACAGTTTTCGAAAATTATTCTTATCGGACAATTAGTTCCTTTGTCATTTTAATCAAATTTTTAATATTTATGTTGGACAAAATTTTATTATACGATAATTAGATAAAAAAATCATTCTAAAATTTGTCCCCTTGAAAACGATGAAGGGACCAACGAGTTCGACGGTAGTAATTCTAGAAAATTTATAGAGAATAAAAAACAAAACATCCGATCTAAAATTTTTTAAAGATCAATTTGAATATTTTATCCAACCCTTTTATTTCAATTTTGGTTCCTACAATACAATAATATTTAGCTTGTTTTGTAAACTACTATAATAGTATGCGCTTATCTACTAACTATTATAAAATTTAAATATAAAACAAATTATATAAACAAGAACGACATAATCGACACTATGGCGCCTAATGCATGTCAAGGTGTTTTTCTTTCTCTTTAAGCATTTTTTATAATTTTAAATTTGTTGATAATAAAGTCAGGCTCCTCACTTGGTTGGATCTGTACGATACTTTGTCCATGAATCCATTCTGATTCCATACGAGTTTATCATGGTGAAGTGGTATCGAAGTATGGATTGACTAGGAATAGATGCTATATGTAATC
This sequence comes from Arachis duranensis, assembly GCF_000817695.3. Classification (NCBI taxonomy): domain Eukaryota; kingdom Viridiplantae; phylum Streptophyta; class Magnoliopsida; order Fabales; family Fabaceae; genus Arachis; species Arachis duranensis. The sequence goes on along the minus strand of NC_029777.3, from coordinate 98,767,456 downwards.
TGTTTAGTGTTGGGCCTTGTATTGTGTGGTTGGACTGTAACCAGTGTGTCCTTGGAGCTTCAAAAGAAATGAACCATTTTTTTGTGTTTAATTCCGAACATTCTTATGTTAACATGAATAAGACTGCTAATGTCAATTAGGAAAAGCAACAACCAATTATGCATAATAATGGCTGTATTCGCATAAACAATAACAATTATATTTATTTGTTGAACTTACTTTTGTGTAAAAAAAAAAGTGTGAATGGTTAACAAATATTGATCATCTGGTATAATCAGGACGAGTTAGACTGTAGTTTGTATCAATTTTGCGGTCACTGCTTGTAAAATTGTATAATTTTTGTACTACTTTTGCAGGCAGCATAATCGAAATCATCTCTACTACAATTTAGCAAGCCTTGTGTACTAAAATTGTTTTATTCCACAGGCAATACATGCCAAATTACTTGTTAGTAAATTTTGTATTCTAAGGTAATATTTGTTTTGAGGTATTAGTACAGAGATTGAGAGACTGAAATTTAATATTATACAAGTGTAATAATCCGTGTTATGCACGTGATAAGATTAAAATTATAATTTTAAATTATTTTATTAAAATTAATTTAAATTATAATAATTTAATTAATAAATAAGTAATATGATGTGTATTGTTCATTTTTTTTAAATATGGTATTAAATATATGTATTAACTCGAAGGTAGCTATTAAGTATATAAGAATTATGTTTGAATTATGAATTTTCTAAATAAAATTATTCCGTTTAAAATATTTAAATTATAATTTCAATCATAAATTATAATTATGATTTAAAAAAATTTCTTTGATATGATATTACATTTTTTTTCTCCACTTACTATTAATATATTTCTTATTGCAAGTCTAAATTACAGTATTTTATTAAATCTTGATTAAAAAAGAAAATAGCTACATGTTTTTATCATTTAATTTATTTAATACACCATGTGCTACCACGAACAATATTTTTTTAAAAAATATATTAATAAAATAGTTATAATATAATTACAAATATAACATAAATAAATAAAATATATAAATAAATGTGAAACCAATATGCTTACCAATATATTTGTTAAATTTTATAAATTAGAGAATAAATTATGTATTCGGTTGCTTGGTGATCACATAGATGATCAAGGATTGTAAATTGATCTCATAGTGTGCATCTTATTTTTTTCTCATTTCTGAATGAAAGTGAGAATTAAAAGAAGTAAGTAGTTGTTCGGTACTTCGGGTCCCGGACGGGTCGATGATGCTCTGAGGGTGATGGTGGGAGCCGGCTTGGGACCGGGTCTCTGGTGAGTGAGGGCTGAGGTTTCACGACATCCCGAGCTATTGCGGTACGAAAAAGGGGGAGACACCTGCAATGACACTCCGACGCTCAAGTCAGAGTTTGTACGAATGGCAGTAAGTGTGTGGAGATAGTGACGTACCGTGGGGGAGGGGTAGGGCCCTCCCCATATATACTCTGTTAGTAGAGCGGGTCCCACAGGAGAGGTCCCTTTCTTGGAAGTTTCCTCTCCCAACTGTCACGTGGCTGGATGCCAAGGAGTAGGTGTCCGAGTCGCAATCTAGACGTATGAAGCCCGCTGAGTCGGCCGCTCAAGTCGGGTCGTTCCGTACACCGGCTCGGGCCAAACAATGCACCAGCTGGGCTGGGCCGGAATAGTGCCCCCAACGCATCAATTATGGCCGTGAGCGCCGTTGTTGGCGCGTTCTGTTCTCCCTTACGTGTGTCGTCACTTGGTCGGTTTGCCGTTAATCATGCTAGGGACGTGCCCCCTACGCGCGAGTGAGGCTCGTCGCTTCGAAGGAGCATCCTGTGTCGCCTTGTTCTTTGTGTTGAGCATTTAATGCTCTTTAATAGCGGATTTGAACCCTGCGTGAAAATTCTACCTTGCCCCTGCCTTTCGCGCTTCTAGGCGTTAGTTTCCATTTCAGTTTTCTTTCACCTTTTGCGTTTCCGTTTCTGACTCCCCACTGTTGCCATATTTCCTTCATTTTCTCTCATCTTTTCTGAAGTTCATCGCTCTGAGTGTGCTTCTGTGCAGCCTATTTCCCTGAGATTTTCCTAGTTCCTCTTGATCATCACTCTTTCGATGAGTTTCCTCCTTCGTTCTTGCTTCTTATTTCATTTTGCATTTATGTTGTTTTCTTGTGCTTTGCTTCATGCCTGTATTGCTTATTTTGGGTTGCATGTTGGGATCGTGCCAATATTAGGTAGTCATTATGGGGTAACCATTCCAAGTTTTTGGTTTTTTAGGTTTCGTTTTGACTGTAGATTTAGCCCTTGCTTAAATGTAGATACTGGATAGGCAAACTGTAGTCTCTGGTGTTAGTACCGGTTTTCTGACCTCATAGACTAACTCTGAGTGGTGCCCCCACTGTAGATATGGCCCAACGCCCCGTTGCGAGAGCACCCTACGACTGATATGCCTGGGTGACCTCGGACGTGAGGGACAACCCCAATCAGATGACCTTGGAGTAACTTACGGAGTTCCGACAAGCTGACTACCTCTGCGGGGGAGGCCTTGAGGAAGCTAACTATGAGATGTTTGTTCTCGCTGACCAGGAATGGATATTCCATCTAAACCTAAACACTCCCCGGGTTGCCGATTGGATCTGGATGTACAAGGCGATGTTCACCAACTTGGGGATTCGCATTCCTTTCTTTCCCTTCCAAATGGCGCTGCTTAACCGATGTGATGTAGCACCATCTCAACTACATCTGAACAGCTGGGCCTCTATCCATTGTTTCGAGATGGTTTGTGAGTTTTTAGAGCTACCGACCTCAGTGGAAGTCTTCTTATTTCTTTTGGTCCTAACAAATCCTTCCAAGGAGGGAAGAGCCAAGAAGGGATTCATGTCGTTTTGGTCAGCCCAAGGTCAGAGGATCTTTGGTCTGTTCGAGGATTCCTATCACAGCTTTAAAGATAAATACTTTAAGGTTCGCCTTGTCGAAGGCCGGCATCCCTTCTGGCTGACTTTGGAGGGGGAACGCTGCATCCCGACCTAATGGAGCTTTGAGGTAGGGGCCAATGCATTCTCGAAGGTGATGTATAAAGGTCTGACCTCTCAAAATAAAAAGATTGCCGACATCCTACTGGCCATTTTTGGTAGGAATAATGTCAACCCACACCTTCTTATGGGTGACCGCGAAATGGCAAGGGGTTATATATGTGAGTGGTCGTCTAGTCATATACTCGTGTTTATTATTATCCTTTGTTTACTCAACCGGTTTAATGACTAACGAGCTTCCGTATTTTGTTTCAGTATCAATGGTTGGCGAGCAAGTTGGTCTTGACGCTTTGTTTAACACTTTTCTCCTTGAAGGCGGCGACGATAGTTCTGCCACCCATTCCAATGAGGCATCGCCTTCGCCCACCGTTGAGGCGCAGTCCCAGCCCACCCAGGGGGAGGTGGTCAAGACCAGCACTGGTCCGAGTCCCCAACCAATGGCAGAAGTGGAGGGTGGAGGACCTGAGGTTGTCATTGTTGACAACCCAAGGAAAAGGAAGCTGTCCTCCAGCCCTGAGGGGGTCCTCACGGTGATGGAGAAAAACTTTGATGCCAGGAACTTTATTGATTCACAACTCCTGCCTGGCATGGAAGACTTCTTCCATGGTGGGGATCTTGCTTCTCAAGCTAAGTGGGTGTACGGCACCGTTCTCCGGGCAGCTGCCATAGCATGGAAGGCGGAGCCCGTCTTGGCGGCGGCTCGGACCTTGGAAAATAAGCTTCAATCGTCCGTCAAAGCCAACGAAAAATACAAGGTTGAGGTGAAGTCACTGCAGTCACAGCTAGCTGCCTCCGAGGAGAAAGTCAAGACTTTCGACGCAGCGGTTACGCGGCTTACCGAGCAAAAGCTCACTTTGGAGGGCCAACTTAATGCTGCACAGGGTCAGGTGAAAGAGCTGGAGAAGGAGCGCGATGATGCCCTCTCGTTGATGACTGCGGCTAAAACTGAGGCTACCGAGTTCAAGAAAAAGTACAAGGAAACTGTGAAGCACGACCGGAATGCTATTATGGCGACCGAAGAGGCGATCAAGGCTCAAGTGAAGTTGTTGGCTCCCGACTTTGACATCTCAGCCGTCAATGTTTTCAAAACCATTAAGGATGGCAAGATTGTTGATATCCCGAAGAAATGAGTTCTTTGTACTCTTGTTTTGTTGGTAGTTTGTAAGACAATATTTGTTGTTCTACCATTTTGACTTTTTGAAGCTGTATTGAGACATTTGTGTATAATCTTTTAACTCTAAAACAATGTCATGACAAAAATGAAGCTGAGTTGTGGCTATTTTGCTTAAGCGTTTGAAATTTGGCCTTATTTAGTAGCCATTTGCTATAGCATTTGCGACTTTGGTGGTTCCTGGGGTGATCAGTCCCGGGATACCGTTTTGTTATTGAACCGGTTAATTTCCCAGATCAAACGATTAAAATAATGTGAACAGCACATTAAAGTATAAAACGAGAAAGGAACAATTAGTGTAATCATTATATAATAATAAATTGTCATTCATATAAACAACCAATGGGAAATAATCTGAACATAAAGTAATACGGGTCTTACTAAATCGGGAAACCGCCTGCCCGCCGGGTGGGCTTCGGCCTCTAGGAGTAGAATCTTCTTAGGTTTCTCGCGTTCCACGTTCTGGGAACTTCCCTGCCGTGCAGTCGTTCCATATTATAGGCACCACTGCCGACTACTTCCTTTATCTTGTACGGACCTTCCAATTTGCTGCCAACTTTTCTTCCCCTGGTGTCCGGAGACTCACGTCATTGCGTCGTAAAACTAGGTCGTTTGGCTCAAAATCTCTCTTTAGCACTTTGGCATTGTAACGCAGGGCCATTCTTTGTTTCAACGCCGTCTCCGACAAGTGGGCCATTTCTCTAGTCTCGTCTACCAAGTCCTTTTCCACGGCTTCCTCAACTCCTCCCAAGAGTAGTCATGGGCTCGGTTCCCCAATCTCTACGGGTATTACGCGTCAACCCCATAGGTGAGTCGGAAGGGCGTCTCCCCAGTAGATGACTGTTGTGTCATGCGATAGGACCAGAGGACCGACGCTAGCTCATTTGCTCAGGCTCCCTTCTTCTGGTCAAGTTGCTTTTTAAGACCTTGTAGAATGACCTTGTTCATTGCTTCGACTTGGCCGTTGGTTTGGGGGTGCTCGACAGACGAGAACTTCTGCTTTATCCCTAAACCAGCGAGAAATTCTTCGAACTTCTTATCGGCAAATTGTGTTCCATTGTCCGAGATGACGATCTCGGGAATTCCAAATCTGGCTATTACTTGCCTCCACGTGAATTTTCGACAGTTTGCCGAAGATATGCTGGCCAACGGCTCGGCCTCCACCCACTTGGTGTAGTAATCGATGGCAACAATTGGGTATTTAACCTGTCTAACAGATCAACTCCCCATTGAGAGAATGGTCGGGAGGCCATCAGTAAGCTCAGTTTAGCCGCCGGCGCTTTGTGAAAGTTGGCGTTCTCCTAGCATATCCTGCATTTCTTCACGAACTCTTTGGAATCCATAGTCATAGAGGGCCAATAGTAGCCGGCCCTGACGAGTTTCCGAGCTAAGGCCTTTCCCCCGATGTGGTGGCCGCAACACCCCTCATGGACTTCGCTTAATACGTAGTCCGTCAGGTCTGGGTGTAGGCACTTCAATAGAGGTTGGTTCAGTCATTTCTTAAATAGTTGGCCTTGTATTATTGTATACTTGGCCGCTTCTCTCCTCAGTGCTTTTGCTATCTTGTCGTCATCAGGGAGCTTACCGTTTTCCAAGAAATCGATGATTGGATCCATCCATGAGGGGTAATCGGCTGCCTGTGTTATGTGTAAGGTCACTGTTGGTTCCTTCACTAAACCTTGAATCAGAGATCGGTTTCCCGTTCCTGGCTTTGTGCTTTCCAGTTTTGACAGGAAGTTAGCTCCGGTGTTCCTCTCTCTTGGAACGTGTTGTACCGTGACCTCGTCGAACTCCTCTCTCAGCCTTTTGACCCTCTCCAAGTAGTGACGGATCCAGAAAATTTTTTCAGTGGGGCAAAATATATATAATATAATAATAATTTTTATAATTAATGTTATAAAATAGGAATATTTTTTAAATTATTTAACCAATAAATTAAAATAAAATAATAATTCAAAATAATAACAAATAATTTAGAATTCCATTCTTCTAGGTTTCATATTTTGAAAAGATTGAATAATCTTTTCATTGTCAATACAATCAAATGTCTCTCTTTCTATGTATGTCACTAAACAATCATTTAAAAATTCGTCTCCCATACGGTTCCAAAGTCGACTCTTTATAATGTTCATAGCAGAAAAAGTTCTTTCAACTGATGCAGTTGCTACGGGCAAAACTAAAGCTAACTTCAAAAGAAGAAACACTAATGGATAAACAATATTTTTTCGAGTCTCAACCAACTTCTGAGAAAGAGCACCAATTCCATTTAAGTCTGAGAATTGATCATCAGAACGCACATCTAGTATGAAGTTCTCAAGTTGACTGTCAAGTGCCAAAAGTTGAGTGGAAGAAAATTCTAATGGATAGAATTGAGCTAACTGGATCAACTTTTCCTTATCAAATGTAAAAACTGAGTGTCTTAGATTCAAACAAGCTATGCAAAGAAGCAATTCAGTATTCACCTCTGTAAAACGATTATTGAGTTCTTGAAGTTGTCTATCAACTACTTGATAGAATATCTCAACTTGAAAATGATGAAAATTTGATATCTTTTGAACTTTGCGTCTTGATCTTCCTTGTGACACAAATATATCATCCATGATTGGAACAGTAATATCATGTTTGTCACAAAACATTGAGACTTCGTCAAGTAAAAGAGACCAGCCATCATCTCTTATATTTTGCAACCGTTGCTTAGACACTTTGACTAATGCCATAGCATTTACAATGTCTTGATCATTCCTTTGTAACGCTTGAGATAACTCATTAGTAACTCCCAAGATATTTTTCATCAAGTGCAAGTTGAAAATGAATTCAAAGGATTGAATGACATTCAATAAATGACATGCTTCAGCTCTTTGTTCTGAATTATTTCCATATTTCTCAACATATTTAAGAACATTGACCACGGAAGGAAACAAAGAAATTAATCGAAGTATAGTTTCATATTGTGAACCCCATCTAGTATCTCCAGCTCTTTTCAAAGCTATTTCTTGATTCAAACCACGCCCACTAGAAATTTCTCCACTTTTTAGTGCTTCAATTGTCTTAGTCATTTGACTATCACGAAGCATATCTCTTCGTTTACACGAAGCTCCAACAACATTGCACAAATTAGTTAACAAATTAAAAAGCAAAGCAATTTCAACTTGTTTTTTTGCAACCGTTACAAGAGCTAACTGAAGTTGGTGGGCAAAGCAATGTACATAGAAAGCATAAGAATTTTCTTTCAATATCAAAGTTTTCAAACCATTAAATTCTCCTTGCATGTTACTTGCACCATCATATCCTTGTCCACGTACTCTTGATAAACTTAAATTATGTGTTTCTAATAATGACTCCAATGCTAATTTTAGAGATAAAGCATTAGTATTAGAAACATGAACAAGACCAAGAAAATTCTCCCTAACTTGTCCTTCTTTGTTCACATACCTTAAGCAAACTGACATTTGCTCCTTAATAGAAATGTCACGGGCTTCATTAACCAATACAGCAAATAATTCATCCCCAAGATCATCTACAATAACTTTTGTTGTTTCCCTTGCAGCAGCTCTTACAATATCTTTTTGAATTGAGGGTGCTATTAATTTAAGATTCCCACGAGCATTTTTGAAAGCACGACCAATCTCTTCATTATGTTGCGCAAGAAAGTTTAGAAGTTCCAAAAAATTTCCTTGGTTAACAGAATCATCTGTCTCATCATTACCACGAAAGACCAATCCTTGTCGCAAAAGAAATCTAATACAATCAATTGTTGCTGTCAAGTGAATTTGATAATTCTTTTTAGCTTGCTCAGATTGTTTTTCAATAGCAGTAGTGATGTGTTGTTTTGGTCTCATAAGTGCTTCACATTTTCTCCAAGCTTGATTATGAGCGCTATCATGAATCCCAACATGAATTTGTAGTCTTTCCTTTTTTTTCCAATTTGAAAAGCCAGTAGTTACAAAAGCATCACCACCTTCAGTCTCAGGTTTCATAAGATAACAGCAAAGACAAAAAACAGCATCTTTTGATATACTATACTCTAACCAGTTGCCATAGTCATCAAACCAATTAGGATTAAATCTTCGAAAAGAAGAACCACAAGCAGTTTGCGGAAAATCATGAGTCCTTGGTTGACAAGGACCTTTTTGCAAATATGCACATCTAACTTTGTCTCTGTCATTCGGGTGATAACTTGAAATCTTTGGTCGTTGTCCTGGATCTGCTATAAGATTATCTACTTCAAATTCTAAAAACCTCCTTTTATTAGAAGAGGTCGATGAATTGTTTTGGGATCCAATCTCCAATGATGAGGTTCTTTTGAAATATTTCTCTATTACTAATAAGATAAAATTATAAATACAAAATTATAAATACAAGTATAAAATTATAAATACACAATTCTACACAAATTAAAAATTACAATATAAAATTATAAATACAAGTATACAACAAAATAATTTAAATAAAACAACAACAAAATAATTTTTAGCCTCTCTTGTCAGCCACTCATTTCTTTGCCTTATCATTACTTAAACAGAATTTGCCTTATCATTGCTTAAAGAGAATGCTTGTGATTTGTGAATTCCAACAAAATAATTTAAATAAAACAACAAGAAAATAATTTTCAGTCTCTCTTGTCAGCCACTCATTTCTTTGCCTTATCATTGCTTAAAGAGGATGCTTTATGCTTGTGAATTCCAATCAAGAGGAAGGTATTAGGTAATCAAGCAGCTATGAAAGAATTAAAAATTCTCAATCTGATGCAACAAATAGAATGCTACATCTTAATCAACAAATATATATCAGATCATTAAAAGGAATCATCAGAAGATTTCTACTTTCTACATCCAAAAATTCAAAATCAATATTAGACTATTAGTTGATTATTGACTGATTTATATTATTTTCTCGTATTTATACATCAGAACAAATTAAGTCTTCAAAAATAATTAAATCAATGCACAAAAACAATTAACAAATAAATTAATCAAACTAAACTTGCATTACATCAGAACAAAATCAAATATTCAATACAAATTCACAATTAACAACTAAATCAGTTATCAAACAACAATGAGGAAAATAAGTGAATAAGCAGAATTGCAGATCTGTGAATCATGATTCATGACTGTACCAAAAAAATCCAAGATTGAATCTGAACAGTTGAACTCTAGGAAGCAAAAGTGTAAAACCCAGTAGATAGTAGCCAGTGACGGATCTATGCGGCGTTCAGCGGCAGCAGGACGAAAGCCAGGCGTTCTCTGCTGAAGCCTGAAGAGTGAAGACTGAAGATTGAAAACCAAAGAGAGAAGAAGATCGCAGATTTGCAATATTCGAAGAAGAAGGACGAACGGATCGGAACCGGTCGATGAAGAAGAAGGCAGAAGGAGACGCGGAGATGTGGAGACACGGCAGTAACTCTGGAGACAGGAGGGCAGAGGCCGGAGAGCCAAAAACGTCAGCGGGGAGAGAGCCGTGACACTGGCTGAGACGCGAAGCGGCGGAGTGGCTCTAATATCTGGAGATAAGAGTGCCGACTGCCGAGTGCGGGCTGCGAAGTGCGAAGGTTGGAGGCTGCGAAGCTTGGAGGCTTGGAGCAGATGAAGAAGATTGGAAAAAGAAGGGTTAGGGATTTGATTTGGGGTTGTGGGGTCAAAATAAATTATATAGTAGGGGCATTTAAGACATTTTATTATGAAGTACTAAGTAATTTCTGAAATTTCACTGGGGGCAGTTACCCCCACTACTCAATGAATGCATCCGTCCCTGTCTCCAAGTATTTTTGCAACAGTGAGTCCCTGACCTGATACGTTCCATTAATCTGTGATGTGACAACTTGTGAGTCACTGCATACCTCCACTCTGGTGGCCCCAACCTCCCTTGCCAAAAGTAGCCCGCCAAGAAGGGCCTCATATTCTGCTTGGTTATTGGACACCGGGAACTCGAATTTGACTGATTGCTCGTAAACGATCCCGATTGGGCTTTCTAGGATGATCCCTGCTCCATCGAACGTTTGGTTGGAGGCTCCGTCCACATGGAATTTCCACCGTGAGCTCGGCGTCTCGGGAGTATTTTCCGTTACTTCCACCAGGAAATCGGCCATTGCTTGGGCCTTTGATTACATGTCTGGGTTCGTACTGCAGGTCATACTGAGATAGTTCGATTGCCCATATCATCATCCTACCCACCAAGTCGAGTTTTAGTAGTACTTGGCGGATCGCTTGGTCGGTCCTGACGATTATCTGGTGTCCTTGGAAGTATTGTCGCAGTCTACAGGAGGAGGTCAGGCGCACATACGCCAGCTTTTCCAGCTTACTGTACCTCAGCTCTGCTCCTTGCAACGCCTTGCTCACAAAGTAGACCGGTTGCTGGATCTTCCCTTCTTCCCATACCAAGACGGTCACCAAAGCCTCATCAGTTACTGCTAAGGACAAGTATAGCGTCTCTCCATTCATGGGTTTGCCGAGGACAGGTGTTGCTAAAATTATACTCTTGAAATGATTGAGGGATTCCTCACACGCCGGCGTCCATTCGGACACTATCCCTTTTTTTATCAAGTTGAAGAACGGAAGAGCTTTGGCAGCCGACGCACCGAGAAAACGGGATAGATCCGTGAGTCTTCCCGCCAATCTCTGTACATCTTTAACACATCCCGAACTCGTCATCCGCAGGATTGCTTCACATTTCTCCAGGTTGGCTTCCACTCCTCTTTGGGTTATCATGAATCCTAAGAACTTCCTGGCTTCCACGGCGAAAGCGCACTTGAGGGGGTTAAGCCTCATGTTGTGCCGCCGCAGAGATGCGAACACGGTCTCAAGATCACTAATGAGGTCTTCGGCCTGGGTGGTCTTTACCATGATGTCGTCTACACACACTTCCACCGTCTTGCCGATAAGACTGCTAAATACCTTGTTCATCAGCCTTTGATACGTAGCTCCTGCATTTTTCAGTCCAAACGGCATCACCTTATAGCAGTACGTACCCCCTGGCTTTATGAACACCGTTTTCACCTCGTCTGGCCGGTGCATCGGTATTTGGTTGTAGCCAGAGTATGCGTCCATAAAACTCAAAAACCGATACCCTGCGGTCGCGTCTACTAAGGCATCAATGTTAGGGAGGGGGAAGGAATCCTTGGGACAGGCCTTGTTGAGATCGGAATAATCCACGCACATACTCCACTTCCCATTGGCTTTCTTGACAAGGACTACATTCAACAGCCAAGTGGAGTAGTCTAGTTCTCGGATGAACCTCGCTTCTAGTAGGCTAATCGTTTTCCTGGCCACCTCGTCAGCTCTTTCCTGGGACATTTTCCTTCTTCTCTGTGCCATCGGTTTAGGTTCTGCCTTCACAGCTAGATGGTGTGACATGAACTAGGGGTCAATCCCCGGCATGTCGGCTGGTGTCCAGGCGAATAGATCACCATTTACCCGGATCATTTCCACCAATGGATCTTTCAAGTCATGAGGGAGCTTTCTATTCACGAAAGTGAACCTTTCTTCCGAGTCACTGACCTTGAACTTCTCAAGGTCTCCTTCAGATTCTGGCCTGGGCTTGTCGTCGACCTTGGCATCTAGATCAGCTAGGAAGACCCCGAATGCCTGTTTGGACTTCTTTCTTAGGGAGAGACTGGCGTTGTCACACGCGACCGCCATTTCCAAATCTCCTCTGATGGATCCAACCGACCCATCATCAGCAACAAACTTCATCATCAATAGCTTGGTACAAATCACTGCTCTGAATTCATTGATGGTTTTCCTTCCCAAGATGAGGTTGTAGGCCATTGAGTCCCTTAGAACAACGAACTCCGCCATTACCGACCTCTTCTCTCGATCTCCTCCTATGGTGACTGATAGGGAGATTATTCCATCAGGCTTGATAAAGTTATCGCCTAAGCCGACCACACCGTGTTGGTGGGTTATCAGGTCGGTGTCTCGGAGGCCCAGAGCATCAAACACATTATAGAACATGATATTCGAATCGGCTCCGGTGTCTACGAGGATTCGCCTGACCAGGCCAGTTTCCACTCTCGTTGTGATCACCATAGGAGGGTTCTCCGGCAAGTTGTTGAACCATTGATACTCTGGTCCGAATGATACTGATGGGGCCCTCCTGGAGGAAGGTGCGGGACTAGACGATGACACAGCCAAGACTTTGGCATCTTTCATGAATGCCGACTTCGACCTGGGGACAACGTCTCTCCCGACTACCACGTTCACAATGGTGAGGCCGCATTCATTGTCATCGGGTTCTTGTCTCGGTCTCACGGCGCGGCTCCTGTTGTCGCCAGATCGGTCCTCTAGAACATCCTTCAAATCGAAATAATCTTGGGTCTTGTGGCTGAAGCCCTTGTGGTAGTCACAGTAGAGGTTTTTGTTCCCTCCAGTTCTATCCTTGAGTTGTCGGGACTTCGACTGGATGCATTTGTCGGCTATCTGCTGGTACACCTCGACGATCGGGGCTGTCAGGGGAGAGTAGTTAGTAAACTTTCCTACACGGGAGAATGACTTAAAGTTTTTAGCTAGCCCTCCGTCCTTGTTGCCGATTGCGGGTTGCCGCTTGTTGGCTGCCACGACTTGGCTAACCTCCTTGTCGTTGATATACTTCCTAGCCACATTTTGGATTTTTTGCATCGTCCACACGGGCTTGGTGGTAAGGTGCTTCCTGAAATCTTCGTTCAACCTGTTCGTCAAGCATAAATTGGCCACCGAGTCGTTAGGCTGTCAATCTCCAAGTATTCATCATTGAACCTATCTAGGTATTTTCTGGCTGGTTCCCCGCTTCTCTGTGTCACCCCCCAGCAAGTTGATCGAGTGCTTGGCTTTAGCAATACGTGTGGTAAACTGAGCTAAGAGGCGCGGGTTATGTCCGCAAAGGTTGTCACGGCTAGGGGAGAGCATTGAACCAGCGGATTGCGGCCCCGCTAAGGTTACTGGGAAGGCGTGACACCTTCCTTCATCACCCACTCCTTCCAGATTCATCCTAGCCTCGAAGGCCGTTAAATGTTCTTGGGGGTCTTGGGTCCCATCGTATCTTATGTCTGTTGGCTTATCGAAGTGCTTCGGTAGCCGGACGTCGAGAATGGAATGGTGGAAAGAGGTTGCCCCCATGATTACAGGGTGTCGCCTTCTCCTCGGCCTTTCTCTAGTGTTATCATGGTTTTCCTCCATGGTATGTCTCACCGGAGGTCGGGTGTAGATTATAGGATCTCGCCGTCTTCTCGCTAACTCCCTACTTTCCCCTTGACTTTCTAATTCTGATCGGGGGGTCGGGGTACGTCTGGAGTGGTCTCTTCGGGGGCTTCTCCCTCTAGTTTTCCCCTTCTTTGAGGAGACCGGAAATGATCTTGCCCTGTCGCAACCTGTTCCTCCAAAGGGACGCCTCTCTTGGGAATGCGAGGGAAGCTCAGGTCGCCGCGGGGGGATTTTGTGCGTTTACGAGAGGAAGCCACAAAGGCTACCCGACCGATTCGAGGAACCATTTCATCCCCACGTGGTTCGCCTCCGTCCTGTGCCTCCACAGGACCTAACAGAAAGTCCATTCAGGCCAGTCCCCACAGACGGCTCCAATGTTCGGTACTTCGGGTCCTGAACGGGTCGATGATGCTTTGAGGGTGATGATGGGAGCTGGCTTAGGACCGGGTCTCTGGTGAGTGAGGGCTGAGGCTTCGCGACGTCCAGAGCTATTGCGGTACGAAAAAGGGGGAAGCCACCTGCAATGATACTCCGACGCTCAAGTCAGAGTTTAGTGTGGAGATAGTGACGTACCGTGGGGAGGGTTAGGGCACTCCCCATATATACTCTGTCAGTAGGGCGGGTCCCACAGGAAAGATCCCTTTCTTGGAAGTTTTCTTTCCCAGCTGTCATGTGGTTGGCTGCCAAGGAGTAGGTGTCCGGATCGCAATCCGGACGTATGAAGCCCGCTGGGTCAGCCGCTCGACTCGGGTCGTTCCGTACACCGGCTCGGGCTGGACAATGCACCAGTTGGGCTGAGCCGGAACAGTAGTAATACATAAAGAAAAAATTTTTGCACCACAACACATAATTATTACCAAAAGAAATATTCATATTAAAATATTAAAATTTTACATATTGCAAATCATGAAGATCAATCACAAAGTACTAGTCATTTTTTCCTATTTTTGACCATGATATAAGTTTTTCCTTTTCAGTCAAGAGTCTAATAACATCTAATTGAACAAAAAAATTGAATTAAAAATACCAAATTTAGGACAAATGAGTGAATAATATAAGAAATTATAACTTTGTACGAGTATAAAATAAAGAGAATTTACTGATTTATTTTATGTTGAACGATAAAATTAAGAATAGTATATTAATAAACGGATATACCTTAAAAAAGTCATAATACAATTTTAAATATTTTCATAAATAAACTATTAAAATTTTTGTTATCGATAAGATGATGCTATTATACAATTTTTCGGCAAAACTTAAAATTAAAAGAAAAATAATTTTGTGTGGATTAATATAAATTAACTATGTACCAAATAAGTAGAATCGTTCATTTGTTTGTTTTAGTATATTAGCATGGGCAAGTAAATCTAAATGATTATCCAGAATTTTACAATTATCGACCGTTTTATGTACTATACGTGGCTCCTTTTTAAAAGATGTTTTGCACGTGTGTACAGTCAGAAGATATATTCCGCTTGATTTTTCAATCTCAAAATTTGAGAAGACATAGACCTTCCTTTCTATCAATTCATTCTCAAATATTTTTGTCAAGTAATTCTTGATTGAACAATGAATTTTATCGTACTACAAAATAAATTAAATATAAAAGCTATTAGCATTTACAAATCTATTAAAAAGAACTGTCTTTGACTTATGAAATGGTGTACTTATAAAATTAACTTAAAATATGAACTACAAATATTTATAAGAATTTAATTTTGATGCACTGACAGTGTAAGGTAGTTTTACACGTGCATCCAATTACGTAATGACATATCAATAAAAATAAATACCTTTCATATTGACCACGTGAATGGTCATCCAAAAGAACGGATGTGATTGCACGACTGTGTAAAACGCTTTACACTGTCAGTGTATCAAAATCTATTTATAAATTGAACTTAGCATTACTTGAAAAAATTTAGTAAACGAATCAACTAATCTTATTATCTATTAGAACTATTTTTATGTAAGTAGTCTTACTCTTGTCAAACTTGGATGTGATTTTCTATAACCATATAATTTTTGTCTTTATTTTCTATATTTTCTCTTCGTATAATCTACTATAGGTGATATTATTGATAAGATCGTAGGTAGTAGCCATTAGGTATAAAAAAAAATAGAATAAAGACTATATCAAAATTATAAATTTTTTACATGATAAACATGACAGAAAATTTATTATTATTTATTATATATACTAATAATATATCAATAATTTTAAAAATATACTAATAATACTAATAGTTTAAAGATAATTGTACTACAGCTATGATAAATTTAGCTATTACTCTAAATGAATAAAATAAATAACATATTTAAAAACTTAAAAAAAATTAGCAGTAATTATGTTGGAATGTTCCCATTTTTTTTTCATTTTTTTTATTTGTCATTCTTTCACCCAATGTTAGATCAAAAAATTTCTAAATTTAAAATATAATAATAATATGTTATATGATAGAAAAATAATGAACTAAAAAGAAATATATATATATATATAGGGAGCCAATATACAAAGATATGTTATCGTAATAAAATATCACATTATGAGTAATTATATTTGTTAGAAAAATTTATTTATACTCTATATCTATTATATTATTTTATGTAAAATTAAAATCTACTCTTTTAATTTAATATTATATATATTTGCTTCCGATATTGTTCAAAATTAAATTAGGATTATGTCTAAAGTCTTAACACCGTAAACAGAATATAATTAATATTTAATATTTTAAGAATTAAATACCTAAAATAAGTTAATAAATAACAATAATTAATACCTAAAATATCATATATATATTTGTTCCCGATATTGTTCAAAATTAAATTGAGATCCTGTTCAAAATCTTAATGCCGTAATTGAGGTATAATTAATACCTAAAATTTTAATAATTAAATACGTAAAATAAGTTAATTAAATAACAATAATTAATATCTAAAATATTGAAAAGG
>NC_029777.3:98746045-98750205 GCF_000817695.3 Arachis duranensis | reverse complement strand
ATTAATTGTACATATAAACATTTAAATCACATATATTAATTATTTTTTTGTTATGATTATTTTTTTATATATATGATTATTTTTTATTCTACAATTAAGCAATAATTTTTATTTTTTATATCTATGTATATTCCCCAATTTTCTTTCATATAAATGATTAACAATTTTTTTAAATGGTAATGTTTTTAATTTTTTTTCTTTCACGTGTTTTTATATATTAGCAAGAAAAGTAAAACTACGTATTGTGACTCCTTTTCTTTTTTCACGCCTTAATCTTAATTAATCAATCATTATGTCCACATAATATAATTAAATTTTTAATCATTCTAATCTATTGATGAATTACACTTCTCTTAATAATTATATTACTAATCTGAAATAAAAAAAAGTGATACATATATCCAAAAAAGAAAACAAGCTTAAAAATAAAAAAAAAGAAAAAATTTCATATTAAAAAGTTTAAAAATAATATATCCAAAAAAAATAGTTGTAATATATAAATTGAGACAACAATTTAAATTTCTCTAAAACTAATTTAATCAAGAGTAATGCTATGTGTACACCAAAATCAACCACTAAAATCAGTCACCAATATAACATACATGTTAGAATACAAATACACATCGAAATAAATTAAAATACACATGTATTTATACACAAATATATTAGTGACTGATTTTAGTGACTGATTTTGGTGTACAAATAGCATTTTTGTTTAATCAAATACTAATATTAAAACTAAATTATTTAAATAATATTTAATCTATTCTAATCCTTAGATACATATAGATTAGAGTCATTCTCGTAACAACCAACTAAAATAACATCCTAAGATTGAACATTTAGAATCCATACAAATTCAGACCATCTTGTTAAAATGGTCAAACTAAATTGACTTTTATTCTCCTCAATGGCAATGCACCAGAAGGCTGGTAGTTCCTGAAAAAAATCACAATATGTTATAAAATTATTTTTAATACAAAAAGTTTAAGAGAAAAAAATTTAAATATAGTACCAATTTTTGAATTGCATCTTCAAGGTTGACACGAATTTTTCAAAACTGAACTTAAATTGAGAAAATTTAATCTCATTATATGCTCCACTTTAAATATTTTTAGACAAACGTAGAAAGTATGGAGGAGATGGGACTTGAACTTGACCTACAAAATTCCTTGAAAACAATTGCCCAGTCAAAGAAGAATTACAAATTAGAAAAAAAGAATGCTTTGATTCTTAGATTTAGACTCACGAATCATAAAAGAAACACTATATATAGCCTTTAGTAATATAAAAATAATTATAGGAATTAATTATTGCAATATCAATTTATCACTATCAATGTTAGTATCATATTTATGACAATTAGAATTATAAATTTATGTTTAATTTTTTATATAATTATAATTAAGATATTTTTTAAATTAGTATAATTATGCATTATTTATTAAATTCTAATTGTAATATAATTATAATAAAGATATTTTTAAAATAAATTTAGAAGAGAGAATAGTACTTTTATTTTGAAAAAAAATTATGAGGAATTGACACTTTACTTTCATTAGTTGAAAAAAAATTCAATTTTAGTATATTAAGTTGATTATGTTATATAATATAATAAAGATATTTTTTTAAATTAGTATAATCATGCATTATTCATTAAATGCTAATGTAATATAATTATAATAAAGATATTTTTCTAAAAATAAATTTAGAAGAGAGAATAGTACTGTCATTACATGAGAATAGTGTTTTTTTTTTAAATAAAGATATTTTCATAAATTAGTATAATTATGCATTAGTACTTAAATACTAATTATAATATAATTATAATAAAGATATTTTTTTAAAATAAACTTAGAAGAGAAAATAGTGCATTTATTTTGGCAAAAAATGGATTCATGAGAAATTGACACCTCACTTCCATTAGTTGGGAAAAAATTCAGTTTTAGTATATTAAGTAGATAGATAGATAGATTCATTAAATACTGATTGTAATCTACTTAATATACTAAAATTGGGTTTTCCCCCAACTAATGAAAGTGAGGTGTCGATCCCTCGCGATTCCGTTTTCCCTCCAAAATGAACTTTCTTATCCTATATTCTAAATTATTTTATAAAAAATATCTTTATTATAATTGTATTATAATTAATATTTAATGAATAACACATAATTATACTAATTTAGGAACATATCTTTATTATAATTATATCAAATCAATATTTAATACATTACTAAACCACTTATCAATTATCAATTAAATTAACAATAATAATAATAATAATATATGATAATGATATGATAATTGCACCGGTCGTGGTAATCATGATAAGAATATTTGAATCTAATCATAAAATGATCAAATTTTATGATATTAATAACGCACATTAATTTTAAATATTTTTAGTCATTTTAATTATATTAATTTTAAAAATATTGACATAATTCTAATTCTTATTCATTATCCAACAACAACAACAACAACAATAATAATAATAACTTGAAAAACCGTATATAAACTATTTCAATTACCCGTGTATTATTATTAAAATTCTATTATTACTTAATATACTAAAACTGGGTTTTTCCCCAACTAATGGAAGTGAGGTGTCGATTTTTCATGAATCTATTTTTCCGTCAGAATGAATGCACTATTTTCGCTTCTAAGTTTATTTTATAAAAATATCTTTATTATAATTATACTATAATTAGCATTTAAGTAATAATACATAATTATACTAATTTAGAAAAATATCTTTATTATCTATATATAAAACAAGTATAATCACCCGTGCTATGCACGTGAGAAGATTGAAATTATAATTTTAAATTATTTTTTTGAAATTAATTTAAATTATAATAATTTGATTAATAAAAAAATAACATATTATGCATTTTTTTAATTCGGTGTTAATTGGATTAATTCTAAAATAGTTATTAATCGGTTTTAATAATGTACTTTTTTCAATAAATCACACATGTATACTGAATGTGATCATAAATAATATAGTAATAATAGTTAAATCTACCAACAAATATATTAGCTATATTATCACACTATTAAACAAATTAAATATAAAGACTATTAACACTTATAAATTTATAAAATCGTACTTTCTTTGATTCGTGCGAGGGTTTACTTGTCAAATAAATTTAAAATATAAACAAAAAATATTTATAAGATGGACCTAGCATCACTTGAAAGAATCATGGAAAATAATCAACTTATCTTATCATCCATGAGAACCATTTCTACATAAGTCGTCTTGTTCTTGTCAAATTTGTATGGGACTTTCCATAACCTTATAATTCTTGCCTTTATTTTTCAAACCTTTTCATTACATAATCTACCGTACCATAGGTAACACTGTTGATAGAATCGTAATTAGTAGCCCTTAGGTATGAAAAATAATAAACAAAAGAAAATTTATGTCTAAGGTACAAATTTTCTAGATGATAAATAATTGTAACAATTCACTATTACTCCTTCTCTCTATATATATATACACTAATTATACACGGTAATAATTAGCAAATATCTTCAATGGAGATACTTACTACAGTTAGGTGAAATTTATTTCATTATATTTTATTAACCTTTATAATTAATTCAATGGAAATACTTACTCAATATATATGTTATCTACATTAATTATATGCCAATATTTTTAGAAAAGAGCTAAAAGAGGAGATATATAAATATATATAATATCATTGCTATATAGGAAGTAGGGCTGTCAAACGGGCTAGTCCGGTTCATTTAGGCCCAACCCATTAAGCCAGTGGGTTAAATGGGCTGGCCCGTTTAAGCCCACTTTATTCGCAGGCCAGAATTTTAATTTCTAGCCCGGACCATTTATGGTCAGTCCAATGGGTTAAACGGGCCAGCCCATTTATCATTTAATTTTATTTTTTGAAAAATATTTTGACAAAAAATACCACTTTTAGGTCAAAAATCTTTAAAAATAATATTTTTTAGCTGATAGGTCTGATTTTCAAGTCGAATCGAGAGAAATATCAACTAAAAGTACTGATTTTTTTGAAAAAAATGTAAAAAAAAAATAAACGGGCCACCCATTTAGCACACAGGCTAGCCCGAAATTTAAACGGGTTTAATTTTAGAGGCAAAGTCCACCCATTTAAATGGGTAAACGGGTTGGTC
>NC_029777.3:98742855-98744234 GCF_000817695.3 Arachis duranensis | reverse complement strand
ATCTAAAATTAAATAATATTCAACAGTAATTATGTGACAATTATAATTCAAAAATTACTGTATATGAAGTCACGTGAATGATTATTATAATTGATATAATAATTGCTATAATTGCTACATATTCTCAATCTTATAGGTTGTATCAATTTAACTATATCAATTATATTCAAATTAGTAGTCAATTATTTTTATGAAAATTCTTGCTATAATCAGGTTATACTTATGAGATTATCTTGTATTAATCGTTATAATTAATTTAATAAAGATATTTATTAAGTATATATGTTATCTATATTAATTATATGCCAATATATATTTGTAAGAATGAGTTTAAAAAAGTGATATATAAATATATATAATATTATTGTTATATAAAAGTTAGATTTAAATAATATATTAAATATTGATTTGATATAATTATAATAAAAATATTTTTCTAAAATAATATAATCATACATTATTCATGAGCTAATTATAATGCAATTAAATATATAATAATATTCTATATTATTTATTTACCGTCATGATTTGATTTGATTGTTTTCTAATTTATTTACTTACATAAATGATTAAAATATATAACATAACTATCGTAATTATTATAATTTTATGATATAATTATAATTAACATATTTTATCATAATTAAATATTGATTTGATATAGTTATAATGAATTTTTTTTTCTAAAATAATATAATCATATATTATTTATGAGACAATTATAATGCAATTAAAGATATTATTATATCACAATGTCTACTTACTATATTAATATAATATCAAAAGATACATGTTTTTATTATTTTTTATAGATAAAATCGGTTTTTATTGACAACTAAATTGTGCTTAGGACAATGAAAAACTATATATTTAGGTAGAGTTTTTTTTGTCAAATATAATAAAAATATTAATAAAAAAATAAAGAATAAAAATAAACTTAAATAATATACTTGACACCACTTTATTTTATTAATTATTAAATTATTTAAAAATAGTACATCCACGAAAAATAATCATAATATATAAATTGAGGCAATAATTTAAAATTCTCTAATTATAATTTAATCAAATACTAATATTAAAACCAAAATTACTTAAACAATATTGAATCTATTCTAGTCTTTAGTCACGTATAGTATAAAGTCATTCTCGTAACGACAACCAACTGAAATAATATCGTAAGTATCAACATTTAAAATTCGTACAAATTTAAAATTAATAGTACATCAACAGAGTTAAAAACACAACGAAAAGGATGACAAAAGTATTGAGAGTTTGGGACATTTATTTTGTAGCTCACAATAAAAATCTGAGGACACTTCCTGCAATAAGAGCAATTAAAAAAAAAAGAAAAACAAAATCTGAATTTGAACCAAATT
>NC_029777.3:98737947-98740952 GCF_000817695.3 Arachis duranensis | reverse complement strand
TTTATACATTTTATTTTTTTATATATTTTTTAAAATTTTTATTTATTTTAATTACTTATTATTAGACGCACACTTTTTTTTAACTTTTGATTAACAAAAAAAATGTGTCATTTTTAGGTTATTTTTAAATAATCTTACAATAATTTTATTTTGAAATATTCTATTTTGTCATGTGTACTTCAATTCACACACACATATATATTGTCTTTTTTTTGTGATTCACAATTAATATATACATTATTCGTATATGTGGTTTATATGTTAATGTTTTTATTGATTCTCTTTATTTTATTTTATTTTTTGTGTGTGTCTCTTTGTTGCTCTTTATTTTAGTTATATATATTCATTGATTTCTCTGTATTGATGTATCTTTTTATTTAAAATATGACACTCTAAATTTTGGTGTATCTTTTTAGATGGTTATGTTATAATGTGTTTAAGGAGTTGGCTTAAAATTATAATATGATATATAAATTTATAATATGATTTAAAGTATGCTAAAATATTAGGACATTATCATATAGCTATTATTTTATTTGTCTGTTAGATTCAACTATTTAGAATCTTAAAAATTATGCAATTATGTAATTAATTATTTTTTATATAATTATTGTATTGATCATTTACATTAGTGAGACTATTTTCAATATTAATATTTATAAATATATTATTATTTATACAATTGATTGAATCATCTTATTTCTTTAAATTTAATTCTATTGAATTAATTATTCAAGGTACCATGCTATTTCTACTTTCAAAAATTTTTTAATATTATTTAACAATTCTAATAACATCATAACAATTAAAAAAAGTAAGACGGTACAAAATTGCAATGACGATAAGATTGAAATACCCGTGATAAAATTATGTTGATAATATACACTTGGGTATTACTAACAACTGTGTTAGTAATTACTTAAAATAAATAATAAAATAAGTTATAGGGTATTATTTTATTTAAATTATTAATAATTAAAAAAAATAAAAGGTCAATAATTATTTTTAAAATAGACATTAAATTTAATTTTATGGTACTAATTTATTTGAATTGTTAATAAAATTTATAATTTTCATATTTATATCTACTCAATTTATATATTTTATTTTATTTTACTTTAGCGAAAAATTAAGACGTACATTTTTGATTATTTATTTAAAAAGTATAGCGAAATGAGTTATATCAATTATAATTAATTATCGATAATTGATATCAATTAATTGATTGTATTAATTTGTAAACTGAATAACGTATAATAAATGTTGTGAAATTAATTATAATAAATTAATAATTAATAAATAAAAAACTAAAAGAAACTTTTTTTATTGCTTTTTAATGGCTACACGTTTTTATAATTTCACTTTCTCTTTATCTCTTCCTTTCACATTTATTTTTCTTTTAATTTATTGAACTAAATCAATTACACTAATTATTTGTATTAACTAATTAAGTATTTTTTAATAGGTTATTATAATTGTGTCTTTAGACCATAGGTTAAAAATATTATAAAAAATATTTTTATAAAAATTGTTGAAAAATAAATATTTTTAAAATGTGTCCTTAAGACACAAATTAACTAAATTATTTTTCAATTTAATGTGTTTGATTCATTCAATTGTATTAATTATAACTAATCAATTGTGTAATTTGATTTTGATTAAGATAAATATTTCATCATTTAATATTTTATTTGATTCATTAAATTACATTAATCATAACTTTAAATATTGAATTTAATTAGAGTAAATATCAAATTATTTAATTTTTTTGATTCATTAAACCAAATTAATTATAACTAATTTATTATTTAATTTGATCGAGATAAATATTAAATTATTTAATAAATAATAAAGTAATGAAATAAATGAACTCAATTAATTCAATTTATTATCTTATTATTTTATATATCCATTTTTTCATCTCTATTTTGTATTTCAGGTAAAATATTTATAATTTTTTATTTTTGTTTTTTATTTTAATTTTGCTAATATTTTTCTATGATTTTAGTTTATATTAATGTTATTTTTTTATTTATTTTGATTAATAATTATTAAGGGTATTATTAACTTTGTTTTATATTTTTTATTTATTTTGATTAATAATTCTTAAGGGTATTATTATTTTATTTAAAGATAATTTAAATTTTTTGTAATATTTTTATAAAAGTTGATTAATAGTTTTTTTTTTAAAATATTTTTTTTGAAAAATTTTTTAATAAGATTATATTTTGATTTTTCTCTTTCATCCTTTGTATTAATTAATTATATTAATCTTCTATTGCAATATATTTTTTATCTACTCCAAACATTATCTTTTTTATCTTCTTTTACTTTTTTAATTACTATTTTTACTTTATTTTTAATTATTTATTTTACTTTTACTCCTCATATATAGATTTATTATAATTCATCATAGGTTCTTTTTTAATTTAAGTGATATTTTAGGTTATATTTTACTATTGATACTTTTATTTTATTTAGTGTGTTTTTTTTAGTCTGTATTTAATATAATAATCTGTAAATATCTATTATATAAAAATTAAATTTATGCACTTAATAATAAAAATGTTGTGACATGTTTCTGATGATACTTAATGATAGAATTGCCGTAACATTTTTTAGGGTATTTTTTTATTTATTTCTTTTAACTCATTAAATTTAATTTATTATAATAAATTAATTATATCAACTAATTGATTTGGTTAATTATTTAAATATCATATAATTTATTATAATTTCTATCAATCAATTAATTGTAATTCAAATTGAATTAAAACATCACTATTAGAAAAAAAACTGTTAATATGCTTATGAATAGAGCTGGAATTGAGGAATATATATACATATAAAAAATAAAAAATTATTGCACGATTGTTGAATAAAAAATAATCATATATATAAAACGAAATAATTATAGCAAAAAAATAATTAACATATGTGATTTAAATGTTTTTAATAATCAGTAATATGGAGTTTAACAAAATATAATTTATATATTTTTTTAT
>NC_029777.3:98679696-98737648 GCF_000817695.3 Arachis duranensis | reverse complement strand
ATAAAAAAAGTTTGTGATTCATAACATTTTTGTAAAGTTATATCGTATGGACACAAGATTAATTAGATAACAAATTGAATTTTAATTAATATATTTTATTTTCTACTCATATTTTTTCATTACTTATTTTACTTTTTATATTTACAGTAATATTGAATGTAAAAAAGAAAAAAATAATATTGAATGTTATCTATTTTATTTATTTAGATTCATAATTAACTTTGATATAATTATAGCACGTATCTAGGATTAATAATAACATGATAGTATAATTTTAAGTTGTATAACATAATAAAAAAATGTAGCAATTTATGTATACTTCCTATATAGCAATAATATTATATATATTTATATATCTCCTCTTTTAGCTCTTTCCTAAAAATATTGGCATATAATTAATGTCAATAACATATATATTGAGTAAGTATGTCTATTGAATTAATCATAAACGTTAATAAAATATAATGGCATAAATTTCACCTAAATTAGTATAATCATGCATTATTCATTAAAAATGCTAATTGTAATATAATTATAATAAAGATATTTTTCTAAAAATAAATTTAGAAGAGAGAATAGTGCTTTCATTACATGAGAATAGTGCTTTCTAAAAATAAAAATATTTTTCTAAATTAGTATAATTATGCATTAGTACTTAAATGCTAATTATAATATAATTATAATAAAGATATTTTTTAAAATAAATTTAGAAGAGAAAATAGTGCATTCATTTTGGCAAAAAAAAAAATAGATTCATGAGAAATTGGCACCTTATTTTCAGAAAAAAAAACTCAATTTTAGTATATTAAGTAGAGTAGATTTGTTGGTTTAGAGACTAATACTAAAATTTCAGTCTCTATCATCAAAATTTTAATATTTCAGTACCTTCAAGAAGTGGGAACACAAAAAATTGAAATTTTTTAGGATAGAAATTAAAACTTTAATAATATTTTATAACTAAAATATCTCTATTTCAATTAATTAATTTTAACTTTATCTTTTTATGTAAATTAAATTAAAATTTCATTCTTATTTGTTATTTCAATTTCTATCTTTCACTTTACACTAAAGACAATATTAAAATTTATTTTAATTTTTGTCCTTGAATCTTAATCTCTCTTCTAAATGCTATCTAAGATCAGTAAAATTGTGTTTACTCCGAAATTGAGGAATATTAGGTAAAAAGATGAATAGTTTTACAACAATGCTAGAGAACCAACTCTATATAAGTCAAGAATCAGCCAACTGGTAAACTAGAGGCACCGGTGACTTTAACCGGATGTTGCTACTGATAGGCATATGGATGTTTCTTTTTCTTGTAAATTGGATGGTTTTGAATATGATTTCTATGTTTCATGTGTTAAGCATTAATAAAACATAATTAATTATATGGAACCAATTAATGACTTATCAAAGCATCTGTTCCGTGATTCTCTTCTAACACTAGCGTATCTTCCCTCATGTTTTGAACGTGGTCAACAATAATTTAAAAAACAAATTAAATTATAAATTAATAAAACTAATTATAATTAATTATGTTGTTCCATTCTTGGCTGATTATTACTTTTTCATAGTTTTATATTTGTTTAAAAGGGTAAATATGATTTGTTTTTATTTATTAAAAAAATTTAACAATAACTTTTAATTAAAAAATCCCTAAATCTTAATTTATAAATAAGTAAACAGCCTCAGGCACGAATGCCAAAGTAAGACACAACAAAACGAAAGAAAAAACATGGCGTTGCCCAAAGCCAAGGAGATCGTTTCATCAAATCCAGTCGTCGTTTTCAGGTCTCTCTCTTCCCATCTTCCTAATTCATTTCTCGCTCTCTCTTTTGTGTGAAAGATCTCCGGAACTGACAGTGTTAATTCGATTTGCAGCAAAACCTATTGCCCTTTCTGCGTCGAAGTGAAGGAGCTCTTCACCAAATTGGGTGTTACTATCAAGGTCATTGAACTCAACACTGAAGGTGAGTTCCTTCTTTCTCACTTTTTCTTTAATTTCTTCGTGATTTCATCGTGAACCCTTATTTGAGTTTTGTGAGTGGTGGGTTAAAATTGAAAAGATGATCGGCGCCGACATTTCCAATTTTTGAAAGATTCTCGATCGTCATCTTTTTAATTTTATTTTTCCTGTTTTTATATGATTTGTATTTTGAGTAGATTTGGTCATATGATCCATTGATTCGTCAGTTTCTAGTCAAACTGATTTTGTGAATAAAATAAGCTTTACTTTACCCATATTTTATTTTTCAAAAAGAATAGGTCTTAGATTTCGATGATTTTTGTCTTTTGCGAGTTAATTGAATATTGATTGTACTACTATCCCCTAAGATTTTGCCTAAAGATTTTGTCTCTGGAAAAATAGCCTAAAAAATTGAAACTAGTAAGTGACCTCATTGTTCAGGCCAAATCAATCTGACCCAATGTTAAAAAAGGTTTTGGTATCCTTTCGGGAAAGAGATGCATCCTCAAGAACTCAATTACGTATTCTGCTTGGCACTACGGTGTCCAGATACTCCTAACAATGTTAGTAGATCGAAACTTTCGATTGAACTTTCAGTATTGAAATTTTAAAGATTAGAAAGATATTTGTTTCCTGTGCTAGAGTGTATTCTAATCTAAAGTAGGTATTTGAAAACTTTAGTAAAATGTGATGGATCGAGGATTACCCTACTTGT
Organism: Arachis duranensis; assembly: GCF_000817695.3. Taxonomy (NCBI): domain Eukaryota; kingdom Viridiplantae; phylum Streptophyta; class Magnoliopsida; order Fabales; family Fabaceae; genus Arachis; species Arachis duranensis. Next base: position 98,734,967 of record NC_029777.3, on the reverse strand, counting down.
ATCGAGATGCTACATTCACATCTGACAAATAGACTAAGTGAGGTGTCTGTACACTTATATGACACACACTATACAAAGAATAAACTACCATGAAAGAGAGAAAGAGTGAGATATCATATTTGGGTAAAGTTTTGGAAGGTGAGGATGATTTGTAGGATTTGAGAACATTGATGTTGTTGTATTTTTTTTTTGGTGGCAATGGTGGTGTAGTTTTCTCGGGAGTAGTTGTATCGGCGTTTTCATCTTTCATGGTATAAATAGTTTATCCGATATATGTATTTAACTAATTATTCTTTCTTTCTTAATTTAGAGATATTTCAAACATAACTTTTGGAAAAAGTACTTGTATATTTTTTTAATCGTTTTGAGAAAGATTTTTTTGTTAGTATTTTTTTTATTTGCATAGAAAATATCAGTGTTTTTTTTTTCATTTAATAGAAAATTCATTATACTCTTCTTAAATAATAATTGTATCAATAGTATTTGAAAATGATAATGTTGGTAGTTTGGGCGTTAATAGTTTGTCCGGACATTAAACGAAATTGCATTTTATTTTGATAATAATTGTTGTTTTGTTTTAATTGAATTTGGTTGAATAGGAGTGGTTGAGAAAGTGGTGGTAGTGTTGTTGTTGTTGGTGGTGGTGGTGGTTGTGTTGGGCTGGTGGCTGAATCAAGGGTATTATAGTCTTCCCAAATATTTGTGTATCTTGCTCATTAGCTTTGCCAAACCTCATTCACAGACACAAATATTTTGTCTCCCTGTCTGTTTCATGGTATACATTAACCAAACAGGACCTCAGGGATAGCTTAATTTTTGTATGTTGAGAAAATGCTTCAACAATGTTTTATGGCTTAAGCTTCTTCGATGATTGGTTCTATGCAATTTTGCATTTGAAAGTTAAGTTAATTCATGTGATTGAACATTTGCAGCTGATGGAAGTGAGATCCAATCGGCACTAGCCGAATGGACTGGTCAACGGACTGTGCCAAATGTGTTTATCGGTGGGAACCACATTGGCGGCTGTGATGGTAAGATTTACGCTTTATCATGGATCTGTTTATACTTACAAACATATATAATACTTTAATCTGCAATCTGGGAAAAATATTTACGCTCACTGTTTTATTGTTATATATACTTTTCTTGCTATTGATCACCTTGACTAAAAGTTTAAAAAGACTGAACATCAAAAATGATCTAAGGAGTAATTTTATTTATTTAGCCTTAATATATGTCCAAATTAATTTTGGACTCTTATTTGGGGTTGGGCAATTTTATTAATTCGCCATAAAGACTACTTATTTCCAACAAAAGTAGGTTCTTCAAGGTCAAACTCTTGAATGATCAACTTCATTTCACTTAATGGCGAAGGAACTATACCGAAGAGGGACAGAATCTATTTTGATGTATTTTAAGATAACTTGTATCCAAAATCCAAAATAAAAGTAATGTTGATTTTCAACACTCTTAATATTCTTGAAATATGTTGAGATATATTGTTGTGATACAATGGTCAGTAGTTTAGGTGGTGCATTTATGGAGAGTAGTTGGATAAGACTTATGGAAGCTGTGCATTCACTAGCAGCAGCCACTTTGCTCCTTTCAATTTAAAGGCATTTTTTAATTGAAAAATCTTAGTCAATTGTGTGTCTTTGTGGTTGCTGGAGCGTCCTATGCTTTGTTCTTCTCTTCTTCTCCGGCGCTGCCTAGCCCAGCCAATAGTGTTGCTGTCCGAGGCTTGATGTGCTTCCACGTGCTGTTTTCTCCCTCGGACATCTGCAGCTGTTTCTGCTACGCGTCCACTGCCTTCTCTGGCACTGCTTCCTCAGTGCACACCTTGTCATTGAGTCACCAGTCACCACTACTATGTTGTTCTAATCATTTTGTTCAAGTATATCACTTTCAACATCAACCTCCCCGTCTAGACTTTGTTCTACTATTTCCCTCATGACAGAGAGTGAATTCAAAAGGCTGACGAGGTGTCACGGGAGCCTTTTCCATAAAAGAAAATATTTGATGATTGGTGACTTTGGTGAAGTTTTTAAATCTTTCCGTGACTTTTTGTCGTTTTTATTTTTTATGGCTATTTTTGTTGGCGTGTGAATTTTTCAAGTGCATTCTTTTATAGGTTATTCTAATGTCAACGAATGAAATTGAGTTGTTATTCTTCATTTTTATGCAGCAACAACTAATTTGCACAATCAGGGGGAGCTGGTACCTCTGCTGACTAAGGCTGGTACCACTGTTGCTTCTGCTTCTGGTTGACGAGCCCGGTTTCCTCTTATGTAGTTAATAGCTTAATAAAGAGTAAAGACGCTCGCTGTTTGGTCTTTTAGATGTAATTGAAGATGCATATCTTTCTACTTTATATTTTCCTTCTCTTCAGTGTGGATTCTCTTTAAATTTGAAATACAGCCGTTTGAAAAGTTTATATCGGCTACATCTGCATTCTGCGATTTCAAAATGTTTTGAGATTGAGCTTTGAGCACCTTAATAGTCTCTAGATTCCTTTTCGATGCTGACTTATCAAATACAGAGATGCTCTGACACTCTCTTGTGACGTGTCGAAAGGGGGTCTAAGAATGTAGAACCACGTTAAAAAATAACAAATAGAAAGAGGACATGGGCCAAGCCCATAATCCTCTTACGCTTCTCTCAAACTCCAATAGCACACACGCAAATGAGTGCAGCAAACCATATTATTCTTCTTCATTCTTATCTCCCTTAACGCCTTGCTCTCCTCTCCTCCCTCATGTCTCTTCTTTAAAAATAATTTCATACCCTTTTATTTTAATTATTTTCACTAATTTTCTTCTACTTTAATTATATAATGCCCTATCAATTGTGCTTTTTTATCTTGGTTTTTATTTCAAAATTTCATTAAAGTAACTTGAGCTTAAAAAAATAAAATCATCTTTAATTCAAGTGTTACCAATTATTAAGACATTTGACTCTTTAGTTTAGTAATTACCTATATTTTTAATTTTTGTCATAGTTATAGTTATGTGTATTATTAATAAATCCAAAAATTTAAGGTTATAATAAGATAAAATTTGAGATTTTTGGGTATATAAGTTTTATTATATCAATTGATGTTAAGATTAACTTATTAGAGTTATTATTGTTACATTTGTGATATTAAATTCTCAAAGGAATTACTCTCCTTGCCTATTGGAACTTGTGGAATAGAAATCCCTCTCTTAGATTTTACTCTATGAATAAATTTTGTATCTATAGTTAAATTTTAGTATTGTATCATTTTTATCATTATAAAAAATAATTTTAAAATTAATTATTTAGTTATTTACTAACTTATTTATCAACATGATGTTTATGTTAAATATTTTACAAAAAAAAATTCACTTGAAACATAATATTTTGTGTTAAAATTAATTTTGTCATTTGAGAAATCAAATTACAGTATAAATATTATCTTGAATATACAATTTAAATGTAAATTTAGTATTGAATTTGGATAAAGTTATCATATGGATTATTATTGAATTGATGATGCAATTATTGATTTGTTTTGACAACTTTTAGCTTGATTATAGTTTGTATGTCAAAATATTTTGGAAGGTTCTATGACAAAAACTGCAGTTAGTGATAATAAATGCTAGACTTGGTGTATCTTGTCCGTATATAATTTCATGTCCACAAAATCAGTGGAATACTGGAACATATCTATTTCAGAATTTACTCAAAGGAAAACAACTTAAATGTAATTTCTGTTTGTTATTTTGATTTTTTTGGATTAGATAACCTTCCGCTTATATTTATATAAAATAAAAAAGTTTGAACGTTTGATGTTTATAATTAATTATCATTGTGTTTGCGTATATTTTTTTGTCACTATTATTAAAGTGGATTTATTTTAACTAAAAGTTATTATTTATACAATTATCCCTTATGAAGCTATGAATGCTCTGTTTATTACTGAGTTGTAAAACTACTTTGTTATTCTTTATTTCTTTCTTTTTTCTAGACATGAGTCGATCCTAATCTAACTTCATCAGTTCCGTTCTAATTTTGCTTGTGTTGGTGAGTCTTTAAGAACTTGATGTTTTCTGTAAATAATTTTAAAATTTTTTAACTTGTTAAACTGCTTTAGATGACATAGGCAAAATTCATCCTTAGTGATTTAAAGAGGTTGCTTTATAAATATTCTAGTAAATAAAATTAATAGAATATACTTTGTTGTAAATATTAAAGTAGAATTTTTTTTAAATATGTTGAGTATATATTAAATATAATGTCTAAGCATAAGTTGTCTTCTAGTGTTATTGAGAATTCTATTTGTTTGTTTGCTATAAAATCGAATTCTTAGATTTGTTGAAAATTTCTATTTCCAGTCAAAAAAATAGATTTGTTGAAATTTTTTTCTTAAGCACCAGTCATAACTAAATTAAATCATGACAAGGAACTACTATAATACTCAAAACTTTCAAAGAGTATTATAATACAATTGAGATATAAAAGATCAAACTAGTAAAAGTCGTAATTTAAGAAACCATCGTGCACTTGTGACACTTAATAATAGACAAGGTCTTTTATTTTTTCTTAATAATACTCTTGTATAATATTCTTCGAAATATTTGTCCTTAGAATATATTTCTTAACTTTGAAAGAAACAGCCAAAGAATATATACAAAAAAATTTATAACATTGGTTTTTTTCACGGATCTAATTCTAGATTGAATAATCATTAAATGTTTTTTTTATTTCAATATATATTTCTATGGTTGATTTTTTCAGCATGATTGTTTAGAAAAATTGTTATAATGGTTGAGGTGAGGAAATGTGATCAGATATAGCCAACCTTATAGCATTATGGTAAAATAGGTTGAACTCGTCGGACCGATCCACCAAGCTCACTAAAAAAGATGGATTGGATTAATTAGGATTTAGAACGATCCGTCAAATAAAAAAATTCATCAAACCCGCACCATTAAATTTGTTGGTTTTGGCAGGCGGGTCGGCCCGTCGGACTAAAGACTTTTATTTTTTTTATTAAATAAAAAAGTTATTACTGCTATAAAATTAATAATTATATAATTTTTAAATATTTTTTTATTTTTTGTTTTTATTATTCTTTTAGTTATTAATTTTATTTATTTTATTTTATAATTTTGTATATATACTCAAATTATATAACTTATTTTTTAAAATAAAGATGATTCTATTAACAAATATTATTTTGAACAATTTTATTGAAATTAAAAATTAAAAAAATTATATTATAATCTTTTATTATTTTTTATTTGTATTTAATTTTTAATTATTATTTTTATTAATTTTAATAAATTTTATTTAAGAAAAAATCAAATAAATTAGCCTACCAAAACATCAACCCGTCGTAAAACAAAACGGACTAATATTTTAACTCCATTTTAGTTCGCAGAGCGGGCAGCTTTTCCATTTGTGGCACGAGCCTAAGCGAGACGGGCGGATAGGAACGAACCGGCCCACTTTAATTGTTAATCGTACGAACATCCATATCTATAACAGAAAAATCAAGATGAAAAACTAGAAAATTGGATATTCATTAAAACAAGGAGAAGTGAACGTGAATAGAATGAAAAGAGAATCATCACCAGCATTTGCAAATTCAGAATCAGCGTTCTATCGTTCTGGTTCCTCCTTGTCATCGTCATGGATGCATGGCCAACAAGTTTCTGCCATTAATAACAACAACAATCCTTATTATTCTTTCATCGCTATGTGGACTCCATTGCGAATATGATAGGTCCCTCAAGGGTGACATCATACATCGCTTATGCAGCTACACCAACATGACAGACCAATATTTATTTTTGAAATATCAAAAGAATTACTGGAATATGGTGAATGAGATGAAAAATGACATGCGTCGATCCAAGTTTTCGGTTAGGGAAGTTGGTGACCCACCATATCGCATATACTTGTTCTCACAATGTAGGTCTGATCTTTCTGCTTCTGAATGCGTATACTGCTTCAAATCCCTTCAAAGCGTTTTTTCCAGTTGCATGCCTGCCAAAGGTGCCCGAACCTATTCAAGTGATGGGTGTTTTATGCGCTATGATAATTATAGTTTTTTTCAAGAGAGCGTTACCCCTTATTATTTGAGGGTACTTTCTTCCTCTTTCTTTACTTGCTTATCCTTTTTAATTAATTGTGTTTTTTTCTTGCTAATGATGATTATTTTCCCTAGCAATATGAAGATTTAGAAATATAAATACTCTTGAGATTTTAAGGGAGTTGTGATTTGACATTAAATTCAGGCTTAATGATGGGTTTGTTTAAGTAACAATGCATATGATGTTATAGTCATGTTAGGTGTATACTAAAAATTATTTTATTGGTATAAATACATGTATTCATACATAAAAAATACTGTTTTTACACTAAAATTAACCATCATATATTTGTGTATCAATATATGTACAGTTTAACTTATTTATAATGTATTTTGTATTTTAATGTGTATTTTACACTCGTGGCTTATGTTGGTATACACCTACCATAATTAATTCATACACAAATACATGTTGACTGATTTGGTAGTTGATTTTTGGTATACACGTAGCACTATTTGGATCCTAAGCTCATAAGAATTGCACCCAAAATGTTACTTGTGTTTATAAATTGTTTCGTGTGACAAATAATGTTTTGTTTTTCGACTTTTGTTCTTTCATTGGATCCATGATAAACCTATTTAATTGATATAGATATTAATGTAAACTTTTGTTATTTTAAGTTTTTAACATCAATTGCATGAAACAATTTGTAGATTTGGTCTCTGATCCCTTAACTGAACATTGTCATAACTAGGTGATTATATAAGTAAGGACTATTTGCGATGCTTAATTTCACCATAACATTGTCTAAATTTGTGATGAGTTCTGACTGGCTACTCTGATGTGCAATAACTTTTAGCTTGAAGTAATGTTGAAATGATTTTTCTTTCATTTAGAACACATTTAATTTGTCTTGGGGAATGAACGGAAACAGGGGTGTAGTGATGCCAAAGCAAAAGATGAAAAAGGATTTGTTGGTTTGGCAGTAAATGTAATAAATAAAATGTCATTCGAGGCACCCAAAAAGGGAGGCTACACAGCTATAGAAGGACGACGTCATGGTTCCAATCTCGTCATCTATGGTGCGGCTACTTGTTGGAAAACATTGAGCCAGGATATGTGTTCTGCTTGCCTCTCCAATGCTGCTAGCACCGCCATATCATGTTTGCCATCAACGCAGGTCCATGCTATCAATACTGGATGCATTTTGCGTTATGCTGATTATGACTTCATTATTATTGACTTGAAAAACAAAGAAAGCGGTTAGTTACAAATATCTTTCAGTTGATGTTGTTCTCCTTATGATATGCATAATAATTTAGTTGCTTATTCACCTCCCTGCAGATATTTTGATGAAATGCACAGCAATTATTCTTGCTGCAATTGCTGTTTGTTCAGTGCTTATTATAGTTGCACACTATGGGACTAAAAATGTTGACAAACTGTGGGGTATTCCAATTTTAAGAACAGGTAATCCTCAATAGTAAGAATAATTTTCCTTCATTTACCGGGCAAATTACACCAACCTCCTTGGTAATTTAGTTGAAGATTATTAGTAATTTAGATGTATTTTCTTATAACAACGCCCCCTTAATAAGTTGTTTTTTCTTTCTAACAGTTAATAATATGCTTCTAATAAAGCTTTTCTTGTGATTTCAATGTCACTTTAAGGACTAGAGATGACCCCAGGTAGAGTAAAATTAAGCTCATGGTTCATGCAGTTCGAGTACTCGACGTTAGAGAGAGCAACCAATGTTTTCAATGAATTCCATAAACTTGGTGAAGGGGGATATGGTGAAGTTTACAAGGTGTGTATGTGTATACATATTCCTCTACTTTTTCTACATGATGATTTGCGATGCTTTTTGATAGGGAACCTTACAAGACGGAAGAGAAATAGCGATAAAGCGTTTCTTTTTGAGTGGAAAGCAGGGAAAACAAGAAGTTTACAATGAAATTGATGTATATGGCAAAGCTCAACACAAGAATCTAGTTCGTTTCCTTGGCTGCTGCTTCACCTCCACAGAAAGTTATCTGGTTTTTGAATTCCTTGCAAACAAAAGCCTTAACTGCATCTTGTTTGGTAAGTTAGCTATATATAGATTCCAAATATTGTAAGGTCAAATCAAATGGATTTTTTTTTTTTTTTGGTGGTATACCTATATTCAATTTTGTCTTTTCTAAAGTTCTCCTCTTTACAAATTTAATTGTTCACAATTATAACAAATTGTGTCTTCAATACAACAATCATACTTATAGATAATGTCATCCTTTATTGTGTGACTGTTAACTAACTTTTTATTTTGTGTGTTCAATATGGTTATTAATTTCTTTATTACTCGTGGAAGGAAGACCCGGAGAAGAAGAAGCAGTTGGATTGGCCAAAGAGGCATGGTATAATCCTTGGCGTAGCTGATGGATTGGAACATCTGCATAACAATTCTGAAGGGCCAATAATTCATAGAGACATCAAAGCCGGAAACATTTTATTAGACTTGAAATATAGACCAAAGATCTCTGATTTTGGCTTAGCAAAGTTGAAGTCCTATGACTCTACATCTATTGTAGGCACATTGTGAGTACATCATGTCTTGCTACCTTTTCTTTCTTGGTTGCCCGTCCGGTATCCAGAGCTTCGCCCCGACTAATCCGGACCCGACTCGAGCCACACACTTGGCTGTGGTAGGTGAGTCTCCCAGCAGGTATAGCTGCATACACTAGGCCTTGAACTCGAGACCTGCTTAAGCGAATCCAAGCCGCTTACCATCGGGACCAACCTCGGTTGGTCATATCTTGCTACCTTTATTTTCTATTTTGAAGAATCGTTTTTATTTATTTATTTATTTTGCTTGATTGATCCCTTTTAAAAGGTATATATGATATAATTTTTATGTTTTAACTATATCTTTCGCATGTCATAATAGGGGGTATATGGCACCAGAATACCTTGCTGGTTGTTCCATAACAGAAAAAGTAGACGTTTACAGCTTTGGAATATTAGTGCTTGAAATTATCAGTGGAGTGGAGAATGCAAAATTTGAGTCTACTGAAGAAACATTTGAAACTCTTGTTTCTCATGTAAATATTCTTACCAAATTTTATCAGAAATCATGGTGGTGCTTAGATTACAGGAAAATTTGGTCTCATTCTAACAAAACTTCTAATTACCTCATACTTAAGTTCCATTTCTTTTGTTTTTCCCCTAATATTTGTAGGCATGGAAGCATTTCAAATCAAACACCACGTCAAAAATTATTGATGAAAGCATGGAAAATCAAGATCTTGAAGAAATTACAAGAGTTATCCATGTGGGACTTTTGTGCACACAAGAGTTGCCGTACCTGCGTCCCAGCATGACAGAGGTGGTAGCAATGCTTAGACAGAAGGATGTTGTAATGCCATTACCTTCCAAACCTCCATTCACTGTTGATTCTTTCGAATTTCCACAAGAAATAGAATCTAGTTGGGAATCAAAAGGTTTAGATAATTCAGAATTGACAGTGCCTTTAAATTTTGGAGAAAGAAGTGTGTAATAATTCTCAATTTTTAATTATCTTAGGCTTTCTCTATTTTGTTTGATTATTCTAACTCTAATACATATATAGTTGGACAGGAAGCTTTTATTTATTATTTTTTTTTCTTTATAAGTTGAGGTTAAAGAATTGAACGAGCACATGACCAAATGACATTGAGCGAACATATAAGTGATACTGCTTAAAAATACCAACTAAAATATGAATTGATTATTAGTTTCAAATTCTTCTATATATGTTATGTCAATAATATACATTTTTGTACCCTTGAATAATTTTAGTGTAGTATCAACTCTATTACTCAAATCCTTATAACTTGGTATTTAGATTGGATTATTTTGGTGCATAAATATCTTAGCTCTATCTAAATCTCAGGTTGATGAACTTCAGAAGAGCTTCACACCTCATAAGTCTTTACCTCAAACTCCTGCAAAGAGAATCACTTTAAGAAAGTTGTCCCTATGAAAAATTGAAAGTTGATCATCGTTAACGATTTTCAATTATATAATGACAACTGTATTTAAACTTTTACCTAAAAAATTAATGAAAATTATAGTTGTCAATGAATGAAAAAATTCACAATTCAACTGTCCAAGTGGGAAATGGCTACGTCCCGGTTGTCAATGACTGCGGTGCACACATGACACATGGTTGGTTGTTTATCTAACTATCTTTTAAGGTCCCATCCAAAGTCCAGACAGTCGTACACGCGGAGTAAGCTTGGATATATATCATTGTCAACTTTGTCAAATTCAATTCGGTCCCACTTAGTTACATGGCGTGTTTCTCAAAACTTCTACCGGAACTACCAACAACTACAAGTTCTTATTTAGTTTAAGGTTTAATTACTCTGTTGGTCCTTATAGTTTCGCAAAATTTTTAATTAGGTTTCTATACTTTTTTTCCTTTCAATTAAGTTCCTATACATTAATTTTTTTTTAATTTAGTCCTTGCCGTGACAAAATCGTTTGAGATAACGGAATATTCTGTTCAAAAATAGAATATTCTCTTAATTAGATTAGAATTACTAATTAAATGCAACCCCATCTTTTTAAAATACCAAAACTAACCCTTAGCATTTTGTACTAAAAATGGAGAACCCTAGCATTTACTCTGCTCTGCTTCGCGTTAGTGGTGTGTTGCTTCCGTTGCGTTTCCTCGCCGTGGATCGCTGTGCCACGCATCGCGTCGCCACACTACGCCTCGCCTGACCGCACCTCACCTTGCTGCTCTGCTTTTCGGGTGTCGATGCTGATGGTAGAATCTTCAAGAAACGCCCTATTCTAATATCTTCAAAGAACTAATATCAAGTATTTAAGAATTAGCTGTGATAGCTCTTTACTTATGGTATTTGTTATATTTTTTTTATCTTCTGTGTAGCCAGTTAATTCATCAACATAGTTAATGATATTTTAGATATGATGATATTCCAACCTTTCTTCTTCATCTTGGTGTCTCATTTTAATCTCTTGGTTTTTGAGGAAGAATTGATTGACTGAGATTGGGAATAAGGAGAAGCCGAATGTTTTAGGGGTGTTCTATTCATATTGTATTATTTTTTTTCCAATTTTTTTAGTTGTTTTCAGTTTCTGTCTCTCAAGCTGTGAATTCTTAAGTTGTGTGAATTTGTAGTTTAGTTTCAGTTTTACTTAATTGTTTGCAACTTCTTTGTTTCTCAAATTATATTCTAAATTTATATTCTAAATTTTGTTGATGGCTATGATCCATAGATTCTTCAAAATTAAGGATGTATTGTATTGGACTCGTATCTTTCAAAGAGTATTTGAGTCAAGAAAATTAGAGTTCTTGAATTTACACATTTTCATTTTAGAAATCTTAACTAGTGGCTTTTGTTATTTTCATTTTTATTTTGAGAGATCTTCCAGGAGTCAAGAGGGTTGTAGTGGCTTTTGCTATTTTGTTGATTGGAATATTGTCTTTGATCCTGAAGTTCCTAGATACTTAGTTGATGGAATTGAAGGGGAAAGCAATGGAAAATTTAAATTACGTGTTAGAAACCCTTATACAAGGATGGCTTCTAAAGATGTTGAGGATAGCTCAACTATGTTTTGACTCTTCATATCTAGTTTGCTTCTTAGTGTGAGTATTTTTAATTCTTCCTGTGATCATTTGTGTGTATGCTTCCAATAGTTACACTCTACTTACATTTTCTTTATTTCTTTAAATCCATTGTGAATTCACTTGTTAGATCATGACAATGCTTATTGAATGGCTACTCATTTTAAGTGCAAACAGTTCTCTCTTTTTTGTTTTTCAAAGAAAACAAGTCAGATTATCTTTGTGAAAATACATATAAAGATTCAAACCAAGATTTGATATTATTTCTCAAACAAAAAAATCTTGATTTTCTTAAAAAGTGTATGTTATTTTACAGACTATAATGTTGCACAGCACAATACGAGGGCACATGTAATTGCAGGTTGTTACTGCCAATTGAAGTGGTGTATTGATTATTGTTCATAGCAAACTTTTTCAAGTTAAAAATGAGGGTAATGTGTTGTGTCTGCAGGAACAATAACTGACATTTCGATTGCTGGGGCATTTAGAATTGGAGCAGGTACCTGGTACTTGAAGAAAGTAAGAGCTAAAGCATCAGTAACATGTGGAGTCCAAAACAATGAGAACATACTCTTCTGTCTGATATATAATTCTTTCTTTAGAAAAAGTTACGTTAATAAATTATTTATCTTATTATATTGTATAAAATTTGATTTGTTATATTTTTGGGGATAATTTTGACAATTCATTTTATATATATTTATTACTATTATTTCTGTTTCATTTTATCCAATCTTTTTTTTAGTATGTTCTTAAGATAAGATATTTTGAAAGTTTAAAAAAAAAGAGAAAATATTTTTGGTATAATTTATATATAAATAAGCAAAAAAATGATAGTGACAAAATAAAAAGGATGATAGGAATATCTTTTTTGTTGTAGAATCATTGAATAGAGATTATAGGAATATCTTTCATTGAATATTTATAGTTGTAGCGAAATTTTCAATTAGGTCCCTATACTTTTTTTCTTTTCAATTGGGTCCCTAAGGGTATACAAGTAATTTCACAATTCACTAACATTTTTTTGACGTTTAACGTTAGTAAGGACTAAATTGAAAAAAAAATTAACGTATAGGGACCCAATTGAAAGAAAAAAAAGTATAGGGACCTAATTGAAAATTTCACGAAACTATAGGGACCAACAGAGTAATTAAACCTTAGTTTAATTGAGAAGTGTTATTCGTTCAAGCAAATAATGATTTGTCTGGGGTTTGTTTGGGTAGAAAATGAAAATAATAATAAATTAATTACAAATGGTGTTCAATAGAGTTTTTTAATTTTGATATTGAAGTAGGGATTGTGTATAACAGGTTTATGGGAATTCTGGGTGTATCACCAAGCTTTGGTGGCTGGTGAACTGAAATCGGACGGACCGAATTGTGGTACGGAAATCAGACAGTCCAATTTTAGTAATCGGACGGTAGGCTAATTGGTGGGTCCGATTTGCGTCTTACTTCCACGTGGCGAGCATGCACCGCAATCCTGCGTTGGCTCCATTCCAAGAAAGCGAGTGTATTTTCCAGCTACTTTCCCTTTTATTTTCACTCTCATCTCTCTCTCTTTGTTCCCCAACCCCATCATCTATTTCCCTCTCTGTTCTCCAACCCCATTACCATTGTTGGACCACCGAAAACACAAAAAAAAATTGAAAATAATGCTAAAACGAAGAAAGATCAAAAATGTAAATCAATTAGAACTTCATATTGTTAATTATTTTGGGCATTCTAGTTATGTAAGTTTATATTTTTTAATATTTTGATTTAGTAAATAAATAATAGTAGTGATAAAATTTTATTATTTTTAATAGCAATATATATTATTATAATACTAAGTAGAGATTAATCATATATATGATATGATTACTAATAGGTGTTAGAAGTAGAGTTAATTAGTTAGTGTTTATCCTTTTAAAGCCTGTACGAATAATTAATAATATACATGTAATGTTAGGTTTTTCATTTGATTTGGGTTTAGATTCATGATTATTATTGATTAATATGTTGTAAATGAAGTGAATCAATGAATGAATGAGATCTGTAAATAAATTTAAAATTTATTATTATTTTTTTTAAATTAATGTACACCTACTCACACACAAATCGAACTGTTTGATTTGTGTTTCTTTTTCTCAATAATAAATTGGACGGTTCGATTTCATCTCCTACCAAACTCTAACATTACGCTATCTGTGTAAATCACCCACAATCTCCATACTCACAATTGGAAATCATATAAAAAAAAAAAAGAGGCCGCATAATTTTGGGGGTCTTGCTAGTGCTCTAAGAACTCAATTTAATAATATCAAAAAAATATTTTCCCAAATATTATTAAAGAGATCTTATGTCAAAAAAAATATATTATTATATTTTTAAACTTACCCTAGGATACAAAATAGTAAATTACATGTATTTATTATTTTATTATCCATAAACATGTTTGATCGAGAGTTTAAGACTACGTTCGGACTTAACCAAATGTAACTAGAATGAAAATCCAAATGGATGCTTAAAGGAATTCTAGCTCTAATATTTTGGTTTCTAATGAAATTTTATTTTTAAAAATCTTCAAAAGTTATTCTATTAAAATGAATTGATCCTTTTTATTTCTTTTAATTAAATTTTTAATATATGTGTAAAACAAATAAATCCCTAACAAGTTTTGTTTTCAAACAATTAAATAAAAAATACCCACAAAATAAATTAATTCCTTTTAAAACGATAAAAAAATCAAGCTGTCGAACAAAAATATATTTTAAAAATTTATAGAGAATAAAAATTTATCAGATCAAAATGTCCAATCAAAAAATTTTTTATAGACTAATTTAGATATTTATTCTAATTATTTTGCACTTCAGGAAAAGGTCGATTTTGCAAAATTATTGCAAATTCCACGTAATGAAATCCGCGGTAATTAACTCGAGCCATTGTAAAATTAAAAGCAGACTGATGAAAACTCGTTAATAATAATTTCATCCAAATTTTAGAATGTTGATGTACACTCATTAACCAGAAATGATAAGCCTGCAAATTTTCGGAAATAACAAAATTCCTCTTATAGATAATGTTAATTATTATCATTATTATTATTATTATTATTATTATTATTATTATTATTATTATTATTAATTGAGTTTAACATGATTTGGTATAATTCAGACAAATAATTAGGCACATTTACATGTTTACAATGTATGTATGTTTGATAGGCAACTGTATGCAGCTAGTTAGTTATAATAATGGTTATGTAAGAAAAATTATATTATTGTTAAGATAGTTATGTTGCACTGGTACTTATAAAGGAAATGTGATTTTGTAGGGTTCATGGATTTTGATATGTGATCACTTGAAGTCGTCTAATCCGTACAACCAAATTATTGAGGGTCATTTATAGGAGACGGGTTTTTATTATGTTTTTCAAATTGGGGTCATCCAGTGTCAGTCAGTAATGATTAATGCTCTGATTAAGAGATGGCGGTCTGAGACTCACACATTTCACTTTTCGGTTGGTGAGTGTGCGGTGATGTTGGAAGATGTGGCAATGATTCTCGGTCTGCGGACAAATGGCCTTCCGATTACAGGACCAACCATGAGTTGTTTTGAGGCGATGGAGGCCGAATGCTTGCACCAGTTTGGAGTTACACTGTAGAGGAAGCTTTATAAAGTTGACGTGGTTTAGGGGTTTGAAAGATCGCATAGTGTTGACTGATGATATTCACATTCAGATGTATGTAAAGTGTCACATAATGTTGTTGTTTGGGACTATTTTGTTTGGAGATAAGTCGGGTGCAGCAGTGCACTGGAAATTTCTGTCTTTGTTCCGTTACTTTGCAGGGATCATACAGTTTAGTTGGGATTCGGCATGCCTCGCACACTTGTATAGATCATTGTGTAGGGCAACTCGTGTCGACTGCAAGGAGATGGATGGTCCTTTGACACTTTTGCTTACTTGGGCTAGGATCCAGCTACCATTTCTTGCGCCGATTCCCGGCAACCCCCGATTATTTTCGATTGCAAACATGTAAAATGAAAAGATGTATGAATTGACAGAAGCACTAGAATTTGCATTTTATTTTTGACAAAAATAAGTTAATTAAGAGATTGTCTTACGACAGGTGACGTAACTGGGATCGTGAAAACTATGCTTACTGGTATCATTTCCTTCCCCACTACAGGAGGTTGTTAGATGATATGCAAGAAGGACATGTATGTCATTAAAAACTAGTACATGCATTTGTTTTGTCAATGAATTTATAGTTATGTAATCATCTGATTGTTTCGGTGTGTCCAGTTTGTTTGGCAGGCTTATGGCATTGGACACATTGATCCAGACCTGATTCCCTTAGACATCTGTCATAATTCTGTTATTTGGAGTGCCACGGTGCCGCTTATATCATTCGAATGCGTCGAGTGGCATGCAACCGATAGAATCAGGAGGCAATTTGGCTTGAGCCAGGGTGTCCCTAATCAGGAGCGGGATCTAGGTGCATCACACAGTGAAGTACTAACTAGGCCTAAGAATCAAGATTGGGTCGTTACGCACTCTTTGTGGGTGATGCAGTGGACCAATCGGTATAGTCACGTTCTAGTTGATGAAATGGGTCCTTCACATTATTCGTTGGACATTTACATGCATTGGTATCGAGGAGCATTCGATGCCCACTTGCAATTGTCGGACCTTGTAGTACAGGAGAATCCAGAAGGTCCCCCAGTTCATAATCAAGAGAATCAACAGCAACAACCAGCGGCACCGGCACCGCCACATCCACCTTCACCTCCCCCGCCACCTCCACCGCCACTGCCACAACAGGATCTTGAGTATTTTGTACCATATGTTTCTCACACGCATCCCTCTGATTATTTTTCACCGTCAGTTTCGGTACAGCAACAGTATTGGGGTGGTATGGTCACAAACGACATACCTGCATTCATATATTGCATAAATTCTGATGCATTCATCGCTTCCAAGTCCAACGACTGCATGAAAGAAGGCTCCTGAAACGGCACCGAGTTTGCTAGTGCATTAGTTACCTCCGCCACATCTGTGTTCATGGTGCCATTAGCTCCATCTTCGTCTTCACCTGGACCAACGATCTCATAGTTACTTTCAAAATCCTTCTCACTGTCACTATCATAATCTTCCAATTCAATATTTCGGTCCGCTTGAGATTGCTCGAACTCATATACAACTCGATGCACGATCTTCTGTGGCGATTCTCAATATACATTGAAAACATTTCCTGCATACTCGCTTTATCTGTCACGTATTTGGTCTGAAAATGAACGAACCCACCAAACACAGGCAAAGGATACCTGTACAAAATACACGATATTCTTCTAGATCTTTCTGAATGTATCTTCTCACAAATCACACCTTTCAATTCATCCAATGACAACATGAATAGAATAACAAAATCTATGAATTTTCACATACAAATTGAACTCCCTCATATGTTTGTAATAAAATCTATCCATAACAATAAATTTTTAATACAACTCTATCATCCATAATACTATACTACTTTAAACACTCTCAGTCTCAATAAAATCTAATCTACAAAAATAAAGAAGGATGAGAGAAGAGGAAGAACATCACCTAAATGCAGAGACTCACGGACTGTAGAAGAAGAAGAAATGGGGATTTTTGGTACAATCTTGGTTCATGTACGCATGACTCACTAAATCGGACGGTCCGACCGGATGCTCAACATTCACAATTTTCCACGACGCAGAAATCGCTGCCTCCAATTACATTGCATTCGATTTTACCCAGGAACAAATCGGTGGGTCCGATTAAGGTGCCACCGGATTAAAAATTTTTTTCAGCCACAAATACCTGGGACCAATTTGTGTTCCATTGGATTCAAATAAATTCAGCCAGCAACAAATCGGTCCATCCGATTACATGCAATTCACACCCACCCACACACAAATCGGTGTCTCTTTCCCCAGCAATAAATCGGACGGTCCGATTTTATCCCCCACCAAACTCCAACATTACGCCGTCACAGCCGTGTAAATCACCCAGAATCTCCAAAACGTGGCGTTACTCACACTCGGAAATCATATCGAAAAAAAAAAAGAGCCGTATTCAATAATGTGAATTTTTTTATTTAAATTAAATAAATATAAACTTACAGAAATACATAAAATAAATATATTTTGAATAGTACTCAGATATCAGTCTGTGACATCATAATAGCTAACATATTTTAAATGTACCCAAGATACATGTTATGAGAAAAAATAAGTACTAAATACCTGAAATGCATTCAAACTTCAAACACTAATTAGAATCTCATTATTCGAGATATGCTCAAAAATATAAAATAGTTCACCGTAGTCAAAATATGGTCAGAGACATATAAGAAGTCACAGTAATTGAAATATATATATTATAGTGTAGGTGTCTTTGCATTTTAGATATTTAAAAAAAATCTATAATTATACTCTTACAATTCACAATTTATTCATTTCTTTCTTCTCTTTTTATTTATCCTTCAATTTTATTCTCATGGAGAATAATCAATTTTTTTATTGTAATTTGTCCCAATGAAATAGTAAAAAACAATAATAAAAGAGTAATTTTTTAGTCTAATTCAACTGTGAATGTGTGATATTATACATTAATTGTGTTGGTATCCTACATGCACTAAAGAAGGTCATACTGAATAACATAGGGAATAGGTAGCAAGTAAGTTGGGCAGGTTGCATATAAGTTTCTGTACGCGCTTCCAAACAATGGATTTACCAACAGGTTATTCTGGATCATAGTTATCAGAACTGAACTGGTAATTGACCGGTCATACGACTAGATCACTGGGTCACTGGTTCAACCGGTGAATCACTGATTTACCCAGTTGACCCGGTCATAATTAAATAAAAATATAAATTATAAAATCTAAATCAGTCAATTAAAAACCCAAATTTAAAACCAACTACTAAATCAGCCAATTAACAAACTAATTATCTAAAATTAATAAGCTAAATCAACTAATTACTAGTGTTTATGCAGCCATTGCTCCTGCACCTATTGCAATTGCACCTATTTCAAATTATATATCTTGCTAAGAAACACGTTTGGCATAGTGGAAGGAAAAGGGAATGCAGACTTCTTCTTCTGATGAGCATGTATTGGAGATTTTCATTGGCGGTGGTGTTCTATTTCTCCTGCCTCCCCTTTATCTATTTTTCAATTGTCAGAAGTTTCAAGTTATTATCACACTTTGAAAATAAAATATTATATTTTATACAACACTAATATTTATTGCTAGTATTCACAATATTAAATAAAAAAAATATGAAACATGATCTAAAAAATAAATCATCCATGTTACATTATTCTAATCTAACTAGTAATATTTTAGATAGCTTCAATCCAACGATAAATTTTAACAAAAAAATCTTATCTAACAAATATTTTATTTGAATAATATATTTATTTAATTTAACTAATATATTAATTTACATTTAATTATTATATTTATTGATAAACTCCAATTTTGTGGTATATCTTGTGTTAAACTTAATAGATTTTATCAACTTTTTTTTACATTTATTCAATGAAATAGTATAGTTTTATGAATCTCTCCTAATTTGTGCTTAAGAGTAAAAACATGCTTTTTAGGTCTTAAAATTGCTAAATTTATTTCACTTTAAGAGTGAAGTACCAACCCGACCCCTGTCCATTTCCAAGAATGACAACGCGACCCCTCAAAATAAAATCGATCCACTTCGGTCCCTATCCCCTGATTCATCACACAATGCGGTCCCTGTGGGTATTTTTCCGTCAACTCTGAACGGAAAATGCTGACGTGTCAGGTTCAGAAATGAACAGGGGTCTAATTGTCTCAATTTAAATTGGTTAGGAGTTTATTTGTCCTTATAATTTTTTAAACAATATTTTAATTAATAAATTATTTAAATTTAAAAATATCATTTATTATGAAACTAAATAAATAATTCTCAAATATAATTTTTAAATACATGAATAATAAACATTAAAATTCAGTTAATACATTAATAATAATAACCCTATGATATACTATTAGTACTATGATCTAGATAATTTTTCACAATAAAGTGAAAACTAATGAACACATTACTTGATATATAGTAAAATATTTTTGAGTAATAACAAATTTAATTTTTTATCTCTTTAAACTAAATTAATAATTCTATTTGATATCTTTGTACTAAAATACACTATCAGCAAGCTACTAATACTAAATGAAATAATTAAAGGTTGGAATTCCAACTTAATATTTCTGCGTGCTTGGAATGGTTGTGTTTCCAGATAAGTCTACCACTTCATTGAACTCGAAGTTTCAGCCTCTACTTCGCGATTTTCATCGAATTCCAACTTACAGTTGGGGGCAGCCAATCTAACACACCTATACAGGTCGTTCTGTCGTACATCACGAGACAACTGTAAAGAGATGGATGGGTCACTCATACTGCTTTTTGTTTGGGCGTGGGAGCGTATGCCGCTCCTGGCACCTATTCCCCGCGATCAGTTCGATGATGTTGGTATTCCGCTTGTGCGACAGTATTGTTTTTTACTATACTTATTGCTATTTTTATTATTGTTGTTGTTGTTGTGGTTGTTGATGTTGCAATCATTCTGTTTTTTTTAGGTGGAATCATTGGCGCCGACATACAAGATATATACGGAGACCTACTGCGCATTTTAGGCGAGGACTCGATGACATGGGAGTTGACGATGTAAGTTTTAACCATTAATGTCCAAGGTTTTTATTCAGAAGAATAATTTTCCTAATCGGCCTCTTGGTAACTAATGTACAGTTTATATGGCGGCCGTATATGGGAGTAGGGGTTCTGATGACCTCGTTGTCCATTTGTTTTTGTGCTCTACAAAGTCACCGCTAGTGTCATTCGAGTGCATAGAATGGCACCCGACAGATCAAGTTAGACGACAGTTCGGGATACAACAGCTTCCACCAGGCCCTGCATTCGACCTTGGTCGTGATCATTGCAAGTGGTTGACAGGCGCACAGAACCATGACTGGAGAGAGATTTACAGTCAATGGATTAACATGTGGAGCTCTGACCGCTATAACACATTGCAGTTAGGCGAGGAGATTGTTGACTTTCATCATCTCTCGGTGTACTACGTGTGGTATACACAGTAGTACGAGGTTCACCTACGACTGTCAGATAGAGTTGCAGGTGAAGAGGTTGGCGCAAAAAAACTACAGGATCAACAGAAAGAACCAGCTGGACTTCAGCAGCAAGTCCCCCCTCATGAGCAACAGTTTCAGGTATTATTATTAATTATTATTATTTAGGTTTATCAATTATGATTAATTATTTTTAATTGTAGTTAATTATTAACTAGGTGCCGGCATATGAGCACCATTATCAGATGCCGGCATATGAGCAGCAATTTTAGGTGCCGACATATGCCTGGCAGTTTCAGGCACCGGATTTTGACCAACAGAGACAGTTTCCAGTATATGAGCAGCAAGCACCATACATACCGGAATCACAACTACATCAGGCTGCTAAGCCCTTCATACCACAGATGGTAATTCTAGCTTATGGTTTTTTAGTCCGTTGGGTGGATCTGACACCCTCAGCTTGTCTCAGGTTCTGAAAGATACAGCATATCTATTTCCGACGCCAAAGCAGGAATAGCCTGCTCCTTCTCAGCAGTCTACTAGTCGTCGCGCCACATCAGGTCATGCCAATGACTTCGACACGAACCTATCGCTGGGTCATGTAGATCATCCCGATCCTTCCGCACCACTGCATACCCAGTTGTTTGATTTGAATGAATACCTGCAGCAAGAAGAGGGAGGTTTGGGATATGACCTTCAGCACTGGTATGATCTTGGTGGAGCGAGTGCTCCGGAGACGAGCACTGGCGGAACGAGCATGCCAGATTTCGATGGTCCTGACGTTGGCGGTTGTTTGGATGCCGATGTGTGTTAGCATCATCCGTATAACTTACAGACACAGACTGCCCCACCGGACAAAAACACTTGATCTTTGTATTCAAAGAAGGCGCGCGAGGAAGTAGTCTGTTGCAGTTGATCTTGGTGTGCTTGAGTTTAGCTTTGTTTTCAGTGTTGTATTCTATATTCAGTGTTGTATTCAGTATTGTATATTTAGATGATTCTATTTAGTATTATTGTTATTGTATATTTAGCTTTATTCTCGTATAACTGTTTGAAATTATCCGGTTGCACTTTTAATTTATATATTTATTTGCAATTCAGTGTTTACCTCATACATACATAAATTGCGCAATAACAAAAAAAGTTACACAACGAGGTTAAAATATTTATTTATTAATAGGTGTTAACTAGTTTAAAATAGACAACTAGATTACATAAAAAGTTATATATAATCGTGAAGTATGTCATCACAAAGTTACACAAAAAAGCTTAACCACTAAGGACCTCCAGTGGAGCTTAGACCTGCGCGCTGAGGACATCGGCTGCGGCTATGTCCCTCGTGTTCACATACAGTACACCGGTGGAGACCACGCATATCTCGCAAATCAATCTCATTCAAGTAGCGGGTTAACTTCGGTCTTCCTTTTGTCGCGTGCCTCAATGTCCAGTTGGCTATCACCTTCGCACCTTCATATCTATCCCATGTAGAGGGGTCACCCATCGAAACAAACTCGCCTCTGTATACCTTGCAAATTCCAGACATCTTGTACACGTCATGCACATATACTTGCCAATCAAGACGCTGGTTAGCGCAACGTGCAAGAACGTGACGACATGGGAGTCACTCGACCTGGAAATGGCCACAGTCGCAGTGTCGTTGCGCAAGGTTAACAGTGTACACAGAACCATCTTGCATTTCGCGAACCTCAAACATCTCATTGCGCTTGTCGAATCGATTGACCACAATGTTGCCTCGGTGTTCTTCCGAGTAAACAATTTGTTAAGCCGATAGAAAGTAGACCTAACAATGGCAGTCACAGGAAGGTTGCGTGCACCTTTCAGGACAGAATTTATGCACTCTACCAAGTTTGTCGTCATATGTCCCCAGCGATGACCCCTGTCGAATGCCAACACCCATCTCTGAACACCGATGTCATCGCATCATTGAGTATATGCCTCACCCCGCTCTTTTAGCCTCTGTTAGTTTTGTTGTACTTCGATTCTGTCCAAGAATAGCTTGTTGAACAATTCATTTAATCGTAAGCAGATACCACAAAATTACTATGAATAGGACCATAACAGCGAAATGAAATACCTGTGTTAACCACGAGTTTATGTAAATACGGAGCCTTGAACCTCCTTAAGAAGTTGGACCCGATGTGCCTGATGCAGTACATGTGCCACGCTCTTGGTGGTGACCATGCACCGTTACTGCGAGCTACTGCAGCGTCGATGGAGGTATGGCGGTCAGAAATAGTTCCCACGCCATCAATGGTGACAACATATCTCCGCAATTTGGTTAGGAAAAACTCCCACGCGTCTGCCGTTTTACCCTCGACTATCGCAAATACAATAGGCACAATGTTTTGGTTTTCATCTTGTGCAACCACAACCAGAAGTGCACCTTTATATTTTTCATACAGGTGTGTGCCATCAACCTGCACCAGTGGCTTGCAGTGTATGAATGCTACAATACACGGATAGAATCTCTAAAAAATGCGGCGCAGTACTCTTACACCTTGAACCTCCTCACTCTCACAGTAAATGGGGAGAGTTTTAATTTGAACACGAGACCTTGGCATCTTCGCAGTCATTGCTTTCAACCATACTGGCAGAGTCTGGTAAGAAACTTTCCAATCACCAAAAAATTTTGCGACAAATTTCTGCTTTGCCAACCAAACCTTGCGGTAACTTACAATGTAGTTGAATATGGATTGAACTTCTGCAATAATAGACTTCACCTTTATCGACAGGTCTGCTTCGACCAACGACTTAATAGCCTCTGCAATTGTATGAGTCCAACTTGGCATGATCTTGTGAAATCGTGCCGATGGTGCACATGTGTTTTTCATTGTATCTTCTGATCTCCCAACAAGCTTTCTTTCAAATCAAGCTAGCTCGAATAAGCCAATCGCACCCTGCACCATAACCCTTGCATTTCGCATAGAATGTCTGCGACTCAAACTCATACACAGTATAATCAACTCCTCTAGAGATAGTGTAGCTTTTGATTGCAGAAATTACCAACTCTCTCAAACCAAATTCTATTCTGACACTAAATTCACCATCTTCCGCCGCAGCATTGCCTTCACCTACGACATGCGCACCACTATCAGTCAAACAAGGCAAATAAAATAAACACTATAGGTAACTTGAATTAATAATCATAACATACCCATGTTTGCATATTCAGGAAATTTTGGGGCATGGCTTCGAGATCTAGAGTCCAGATAAAAGACGGAACACCAAACGGGTGATGGCTTACAATCGCATCCACTTCATTTTGCACCGCCATATTGCCTGCCAAGTCTCCGTCATCATTTTTGTTATCGACATCAAAGTTGGCTTCGAACTCCTCTTCACTGTCATTATTATCTTTTTCCTAATCTATATCCCCGAACTCATCAATATTGACCTCCTCGCCAACCTTGCCTAACTTCAACTACTGTTCGAACTCAACGTATAGCTCTATCATCGGCATGTGAAATCGAATTTGTTGATAAATACATAACATCTGCTGCATACTGACATCGTCAGTGATGGGTATTATTTGAAACTGTATCAGCCCACCAAATACTTGTACAGGATTCCTTTATAAAATATTACTCACCCTTTTCGAAATGTAGTTTTGAATGTTATTACAAATCCTATTTTGCAACTCAACAAAACTCATGGTATATGGAATAGCAAATGACAACGGACATTCACAAATAAAAGTCACTCTTTCATGTGTGTTTGGTATAACCTCACCGTTATAATACACTCGCGAATTTGCAATATTTTCCATAACTTCAACCTCACCTAATCCGACTTTTTTGACACACCTAACTGCCAAAAAAACTAAGAACTATGACATATGTGCAAGAAAGAAGAATAGGATGAGTAGAAGTGGAGTGAGGCAAGTTGAACGAGTCTTGCTTCTTATTTATAGGCAAGACTCCTGGTTAAAATATTTTTTTAAATAAAACGCAACCTTCGTATCTATGCATCTTAAAAAAAAGCTGAAACAAAAAGTAAAATGCAAGCTGCATTTTGTTATTTTGTTGTTTCAAAAAAAAGCTACCCATCACTAAATGCAGGTTGCGTTTGAGCTTAAACCGAAGTAAAAAAAATTTGACAACCTTAAAAAAACAAAACACAGGTTGCGTTTGTTTTGTTTCCTGAACAAAAGAAAAAAAAAAGAGTAAAACGTAAGGGTTGACATCATAGCAGTAAAAAATTTGTCCATATATTTATTTCATTGCACAACACCAACATTTTTTTCATAACAAAAAAAATCAGACGGCAGATGCATGATGTACATTCATGTGAAGTTCATAAAATAAGAGAAATAATAGAAGGTTATTAGAATTTATTATTTTTTTTCATTACTTAGTTAATAATTTAATTTTTTTAATCTAATTTTTAATATATCAATCTAATAATATCTTTTATCATATATTTATAAATGTTAATAACTAACTAATTATCAAAAATAATAAATGCTGATAATTTTCTAATATTTTTCGTAAACTAATATAAATTTAGAATGAGAGAAAAAAGTTAATAGTTAGCGAGTAGAATTATTATTGTTACAGTATTGTTTTTTTTAATATATTATTATATTATTACTAAAAAAAATATATTAAAATTAGGACAAATGACTTGGTTAAACTAAATGCATTTCAATATGTCCTGAATGTCCCAAACTGAAAATTGCAACGTTAAAGTTTTAATATTGATTTCTATATAAATCGAATTCACTCAATTCGATTTAGCCTAACACGTAGTAAATCGAATTTAAATTATTCGAATTAAGTGAAAAAAGAATTTGAATGCAAATCGGGTCGAATCAATTCGAATTATGCTCGTGGTAAGAAAATGAATAAATCGAATTTAGTGAATTCGATTTCAGAAAACATGTAAATCGAATTAACACGATTCGATTTAGCCCACGGAATTCAAAACCAACATAAATCGAAACCACTTATTTCGATTTGATGGTTCTGTAAATCGAACTTACTTATTTCGATTTATATGCAATTGGAACGAGCATAGTTCAAATCAAATTGATTCGATTTCCTTGCTTCTTTGCTATATAAAGAAATCGAAGTCACTTGATTCGAACCCAGAAACCTCATACCCCACCCCTAACCCCACCACCCAGTTCCGGAATTCTCTGAAAGTAACTCGATTTGGACTGACTCTGCATGCATGGAGGACGACCCGAATCGTCTGTATTGACTTGATGGAGTCGCGCATATTGCTGGAGCCATCCACCTCGAGGTTAGTATTTTTTAATATTTAATTTATTTTTTAAATAAATTAGTAGTTAGTTAGAATTGTTAGTGTGAAATTTTTAAAATAAATCCAGAAACAGATATTTGAATTTAGTTCATGTCAGACTTAGTGAATCATTAAGTATATAATAGGGTTAGCTGTAGAGTAATGAAAAGGGTTAAGTTCTGATTTTTATGTTTGTTAATAAAAAGAACATGTTTTTATCTCATATTAGTAATTTTTTTGTTAATACAAAGAATTGGATCGTGAGTAATGTAGTGGTTAGCGTTTCTATCTATAAAAGATTAGTAGGGATTCATTGTAAGAATGTTTGCAAAGTGATGGCATGCAATGTTGTGGTAACTAGAAATTTTGATGCATTGAGAGGTTTCTTTGTGACGAATGTGAGAAGTCATCTCAGCAGCATGAGACGGCAGCACAGTATGATGTTGGATGATAGGATCATTCCTTATTTGCAAATGGCTGGTCTGTACCATCTTGCAAGATTGAACAAGAGTTGGTTTCAGTTGGACGAGCCATTGGTCAGCGCCTTCGTAGAGAGATGGCGCCCTGAGACGCATGCATTCCACATGCTGTTTGGGGAATACACGATAACCCTACATGATACAGCGTACCACCTTGGTCTCCCGATCGACGGTCAGTATGTTAGCGGAGACCTGACAGACTTTTCACGGTTTATAGAGGGTGGCCGACCACCATGGGTGTGGTTTGAAGAGCTGCTCGGGGTATTGCCTCCTACGAACTGCATCGACAAGTTCACAGTGAAGTGCACATGGTTTGAGGAGACGTTTAGTGAGCTTCCACAGGGGGCAGATGACGAGACGGTTAGGAGGTATGCCCGTGCGTACATCATGATGTTCCTATCCACGCAGCTATTTGGGGACAAGTTAGGTACCCGCCTCCACATCCGATGGCTGCCATATGTCGCCAGGTTGGAGGACATGGGTCAGTACAGTTGGGGTTCTGCTGCATTGTCATGGCTATACAGGTGCATGTGCCGTGTGGCGAACAAAAATGTCGTCAAGTTGGCTGGTCCACTACAACTGCTACAGTCGTGGATCTTTTGGAGGTTCCCTGGATTCCAGTCAGACGGATATGATGTTTTCCATTGGTCATTGGTCTCTAGGCCATTTAGCCATGCGAACTATTTTCCATTTATTTAGCATACGCACCCGCTCCCGAACTCCTTGCACTTGCCATAGTACTTGCGGTGATCCGACTCCAATACCTTGTACTTAACCCCGCGGCGAATGCTATAGCTCTTCACGCTAAGAACGACTTCCTCTTTATCATGAAACTGCTGGCCGACCTGAAATTCAGCTACACCTCTTGCATTTTGCGAGTCTCTTGCCCCGAAGCCAACAGATACAGAGGGATCTTTCTGAGGTGCCATGGCATCCAAGTCCAGAGCAGAGAAGTGGGGGGGGAGTACTGATTAGTACCTGAACTAGATGCTCCCCCACCCACAGGTGGAGTCGTCCATGGTGTCTTCTCCTCTCTATCATCCGCAGTAACCGTTGCGGGCTCCACATCATCATCATCATCATCATCCTGCAATGCATCCTCAACCCCTCCAAATACCGAAACACATGGAGGAGAATTGGGCACCGCGCAAGCACCGTCTCCCAACGGTCCAGCCTCGCCAACTAACGCATCACAACTTTGATTCAAATTGACGGCAAACGATGGTGAAGCCACTAAATCTGGCTCGGGTGCAATCACCGGCACTGCTGACAAGGATCCAACAAGCAATGCACTAGAGATGGCTAGATGTCCTGTGGAGTGCATATTCCTGTTCGAGCCTCCAGAACTAGATGCCACATCCACAACTTTTGCCAACAACTCCGGAGTCCTCACCTCAAGAAACTGACGGCGACAATGAAACAACACCTGCATATATCTTCGTCACTGCTAATAATGGATGAATCATACTTTACATCATCGCATAACACGGAAATCGGAATTCGATAGAACAACTTCTCCGCCCGTTTCACACCATGCAGTCCTAGTCTCTGGAGTATAGTATTCTTAAACTCAGCGAAACTTGTCGAAAGTTTGAGAAAAACACTCAGCGGGTCCTTATCAGTGAACTTAATTCCTGATCGCGTTTTCTTCTTAATGGACTCTCTATAGTGCACAAGAGCTACAAAACTCTCATCACTAACCATTGTGAATCTCACTCTTCTACAAAATTTCATATATCAGCTCGTTTTTATATACCTCATTACTTTGTAAATTGAAACATTTAAATTCAATTTACTCTAACGTTGGTTGCATGTGTAAATCGAATTTAGTTTATTCGATTTACGTCCATCTCTAAATCGAATTTATTCAATTCGATTTATATAAAAACGTGGTTTGAGACTTTGACGATACAATTTTCGGTTTGAGACATTCAGGATATATTAAAATGCACTTGGTTTAACCAAGTCGCCCTTAAAATTATGTTATATTGTTATTAAAATATTTAATGAAAGATAAATATTACGGTGTCTATCACGTTATATTTAAATTATATAAATAAATAAATAAATAAGATTTAATAAATTTTAAATATTTTATTTTTTATTTTAAAAAATAAATTAAGTAATTTAGATATCATTAAAAACAAACATCATATGAACGACTGAGACAAATTGACCAATTAATGATGGGACTTATATTTACAATTTCCATGTTTCACAAGTGGGTAGACTCTATAGTATAAAAATTAGCAGTGTTAGCAGTAGCACGCACTAAACACGCACACACCGTCATATCCCCGTAGTCCACAAATATGGGAGAAGACACCCATAAAGCACCAACAAGAAAAAGAAATCTCGAACTTGCCTTCTGTCACTCACTTTGTTCCCCTCCTCTTCAACTGAGAAAAACGACACACAGGGTTCACCAAAATTATCATCTGAAAAATCTTGGCTGAAAAACATCAGTCAGATATAGCATAACAAGTCAGAAAAGAAATGACTCATAAGAAGAAGAAAATCTCATCTTCGTCACCATCATCATGCGTAATCTTCGCAATATTTTTTTTCAGCCTCTCATGTCGCTGCCATCTCACACTCTCCGATCCAAGAATCTCAGAAGCAGGACTCAGCTGCGGCACAACCAAGGCCCCACTAGACTCCAACTACGTCCCAAGCTTCATCAAAGAAATGGAGTTCCTCTCTCAGCAAGTAACCGCTCATAACTGGGGTACACATTCCGTCGACGGCGGCGGTGGCACCGTCTACGGCCTCGCGCAGTGCTTCAACGACCTCTCCCACACAGACTGCCTCCTCTGCTACGCCGCAAGCCGGACCACCCTCCCCCGCTGCCTCCCCTCCCTCTCCGCCCGCATCTACCTCGACGGCTGCTTCCTCCGTTACGACCGTTACCGCTTCTACTCCGAGGAGACCGACCCCGTCAGGGACACCGTCAACTGCACCGGAGGGAATGTGGAGGGGGTGGCTCATCAGAGGAGTGTTGAGAGGGTAGTTGACAGTGTTGTTCTGAAGGCCGTCGCTAAAGGTGGCGGTTTTGCCGTGGGAGAGATTGATAGAGTTTACGCTTTGGCGCAGTGCTGGAAAACCGTCGGGAATGATGGTTGCAGAAACTGTTTGAGGAAAGCTGGGAAGCAAGTCAGAGGTTGCTTGCCTAAAAAAGAAGGGAGAGCCTTAAATGCTGGCTGTTATTTGAGGTATTCAACGGTGAAGTTCTACAATGAGCAGCGTGTAGTTGAAGCTGGAAGCAGTAAGCAACTTTTCCAAATTTTCATGATCATAATTGATATTAATTTATTACAGATTTAAACTCTATTTAAAGGTTTGTGGTTGACCAACTTGGGTTGGCTAACAAAAATTGTGTTCTTATTGATGTGGGTTCTTTTTCAGGGCCTCTTAGGAGAGGAGTAATAATAGCAGCAGTGTTAGCAGTAGCTGCAGTTATAATGCTTTCTATTTCAGCCTCTTATGCGGCCTTCACCAAATTCTCAAAGATTAAAAAAGGTGAACATACATTCTAACTATGAAATTAGTTTTTGTCGTTGTACTTGTACACCAATGTTGTGTGTGTGAACTTTCCAATGACGTGTTTCTTTTCTTCTGCATCGCGAAGAAAACAATAATCGTGGTCAGATTTGCTCTTCCATAAGGGAGTCTAGCTTGAATTACAAATATGAAACTCTTGAGAAAGCCACGGATTATTTCAACCCTTCAAGAAAAGTAGGCCAAGGCGGAGCTGGTTCGGTATTCAAAGGTGTTCTCCCAAATGGGAAAGTTGTTGCTGTTAAGAGGTTGGTCTTCAATAACAGGCAATGGGTGGATGAGTTCTTCAATGAAGTAAACTTAATTAGTGGAATTGAACATAAGAACCTTGTCAAACTATTGGGTTGTAGCATTGAAGGCCCTGAGAGCCTCCTTGTTTATGAGTTCCTTCCCAACAAGAGTTTAGATCAATTTATCTTTGGTAAGTCCTCTTTCTTAAATAAATGTATATGCATGGAAATATTAATCTGAAAATGTATCAAAAAGTGACAATGACAGGTAAAAGAAAACAAAGTAATTCTTTAATTACAAAAACTCACGAAGCTATTATGTGCGCCTTGCAGAAAAGAACAAAACTCAGAACCTAAACTGGAAGCAGAGGTTTAATATCATTCTTGGAACAGCAGAAGGGCTTGCATATCTTCATGGAGGCTCCAAAATGAGAATCATTCATCGAGACATCAAAAGCAGTAACATTCTTCTGGATGAGAATCTTACACCTAAGATTGCGGATTTTGGTCTTGCTCGCTGTTTTGGTGCTGATAAGACACATTTGAGCACTGGAATTGCTGGAACACTGTAAGTCCCCGGTTTATTCAGCATTTTTTATATTGTAGACCGTTGAGATGGAAAAAATAGAATATATAGGACTCATAAAATCATTGTCTTTCTTTAGATTTTGAGTCAAGGTGTGGCATCCAATCCACTATTGTGGTTACTAAAATATTTTGGTTGAAAAAACTGGAAATTAGCCTTGATTTAGAAGGAGCTCAACAAAATAGTGGAGCATTATGACAAACTAAGAAAATAAAATCAATGTCCACAAAAGAACTCAAAATCTGCACTCAATAAAAATTGTACTAAACTCCTGCATTGCCAACACTAGGATCCGATCAACCCTCTGCTGTCGATGGAAAATTCTAGATGCCCTTTTACTATTAACAATTTATTTTTCGGTTTTGGAACAGAGGTTACATGGCTCCTGAGTACCTAATTCGAGGACAACTTACCGATAAAGCCGATGTCTACAGTTTTGGAGTACTTGTTCTTGAGATTGTATGTGGCAGGAGGAATAATGTCTTCAGAGAGGACTCTGGTTCCCTTTTGCAGACAGTAAGACTTGAAACAAGCCTTGTTAATTTGTGTGCGTGCGCGTGAACGTGCGCTTGTGCTTTGAGTCTATGCATGCAATAATATATATGATGTTTGATTTACCACTGTGGAAAATTTCCCTTTTTGCAACAGGTTTGGAAACTGTACAGATCAAACACACTGGCTGAAGCTGTTGATTCTTCTTTGAGAATTAATGAGTATCCTTCAAATGAAGCTTTAAGAGTGCTTCACATTGGATTGCTATGCACACAAGCTTCTGCTTCCTTAAGGCCATCCATGACTCAAGTTGTGAACTTGTTAACTAATTCGAATTTGGATTTTCCTACACCAACTCAACCACCTTTTATGAACACGGGTGTGCCTGACTCAGATAGCTCCATTAGATCTTATAGCACAAATAGCTTTGTGTCAAATGCATTGAAGAAGATTGGAGTTTCCAACAGCTTCTCAGAGTCATCGAGTTCGCGCAGTTCGGATAGGCCATCATCAAGAATTGAAGAACCAATTGTCCAAGCTTGATTTCCCATATAATCCAATGTTTCGGGAGCTCGTTATAATTAGTTAGGAAGTAAATTATTTCTGAGAACCGTGACTAAAGTTGAAAAAGTAGTTCACTGATCACTAACCATAGAAATTTGAGTAATATAGCATATTTGAATTTTGTTTCCTTTGACTATTCAAATAAGTAATTTCTAGCACATCTTGAAAATTCTTCATTAAGCTTAGTCATCAATCTTGAACCTTTCAATGCACTTCATGATTCTTCTAGTATGGAGGTGATGAGTGCAACTTCCTTTCAATTCCAATTCAATTTGATTTTGAACTTCTTCATTGTTGTAGAATGTTGTAGTTATACTACTCTCTTGAATGTTCTTGGTTATTCTCCAAACTTCCAACATCTTCTAGTAAATAGATGATTATTGTTTTCAACTCAAACTTTTCTTCTTCAATTCTTTAACCATGCTTCATAAAGATTTTAGTCCATGCAAGTTGATTTAAAATTTTAATCAACATTTGTAGTTACCATTCTTTCATAATTTTACGAGTTAATTAGCATTGTTCATATATCAACTGGATGATAAGTCTTTACATTTGAGTAAAATCCAGATCACACTGTGCAGTCCAAGTCAACTAGTCGTTTTTAGTCATTTTCAACCATAGTTATGAGGATAAGTTCGTTCATCGTTGCCACTAATTATGATGATAGTCGGTTTTGCATGCATTTTTTCCCCAACTGTTGCCATCTGTTTGCCTTTACTCCAATCGGCTTCTTATCTGTTGGTAAATCTGTCAGCTCCCATGTGTCATTTTTCTCAATGGCATGAATTTTCTCATCCATTGCTTTCTTCCAATTGTTGTCTTTAAAGGCTTCTTCAAAGTTCAACGGCTCACAATCTGAAAATAGAGCAAAGTTTATGATTTCTTCATCGGACGGATCATTGTCATTGCCAACTTCATAATCTGCTAATCTAGCAGGTAGTCTCCGCTCTCTTTGAGGTCTTCTAGATGATTTAGGTTGTTCGGTTGCATCTGCTTGTCTTTCTTCTTCATCATCACATGTATTTGAAATTACAATCGGATGTTTTTCTGTCTTTGTGTCCCAGTTCCACATGTCTTTCTCGTCGAACGTCAAGTCTCTGCTGATGATTACTTCCTTTGTTTCTGGATTGTACAACTTGTATGCTTTTGAGTCTGTGCTATAGCCAATAAAGATACACTTCTCACCTTTGTCATCTAACTTCTTCCTTAATTGATCTGGTACGTGGGCATAAGTAATACACCCAAAGACTCTGAAATGATGAATGGAAGGCCGCTTTCCACTCCAAGCTTCCTCTGGAGTTTTATCACGAACACTTTTTGTTGGACACCTGTTTAAAATATGAACTGATGTTGCGACTGCTTCTGCCCAAAACTCTTTAGGCATTTGTTTTGACTTGAGCATGTATCTGACCATCTCCATGATGGTTCTGTTCTTTCTTTCAGCAACTCCATTTTGTTGAGGAGTGTATCTAGTTGTTAGTTGGTGTTGAATTCCGTAAAAGTATACCCATGTATATCTACTAAAATCATCAATAAAAGTGATAAAGTACCTGCTACCACCATTACTTGGAACTTCTACGGAACAGAGATCTGAATGCACAATTTCAAGTAATCTTCTAGCTCTCCAAGACTTTCCTGTAGGGAATGGATCTCTGTGCTTCTTTCCCAGTTGACAAATCTCACAAATACAATTGGGAATATGAATCCGTGGTAGGCCAGAAACAAGTCCTTTTCTTGACAGGTAGTTTAGGCCAGAAAAATGAAAGTGCCCAAACCGCATATGCCATAACCAGTTATCATCAAGTATCACAGAGCTCATGCAAGAGGGATTAACATGTTGAATTTTTAACGGAAACATTCTGTTTGAGGTCATCTTTGCTTTATCTATGAACCTTCCGTTGTTGTCAAATACAGTACAATATCCATGATAAGTTATCATCTTATATCCCTTCTCAGATAATTGCCCCATACTTAGTAAATTGTAATCAAGTTCAGGGGCATAGAAAACATCAGAAATATAACTCAGAGAACCATCTTTCAATCTAATTGGTATGTGCCCTTTTCCTTCAATAGGGATCTTTGTACTATTACCAAACTTCAATAATAGTTTAACTGAATCATCTAATGAAGAAAATAACTCCTTTCTACCAGACATATGATTACTGCAAGCATTATCCAAGTACCATATATTTTCATCTTCAGCACATGAATTACTTGTAAAAAATAAAGTCTGAGTACCCGGATTATCATCAGTGTTTTGATGCTGATTTTCTGCAACGTGTGCTTGATTGTTATTCACCATTTTGAATCTGCAATCTGCTATTTTGTGTCCATACTTTCCACAATGAAAACAGTTGAAATTGGTTCTTTCTTGATGAAAATTTCCTCGACCTCTTCCTCGGTTGACATGCCTGAAATTCGTTCCACTTCTTCCTTGATTAGGTGGTGTAAAGTTATTGTAACTTCCTTGGTTGTAATTGCCACGACCTCTACCTCTAAAACTTCCTCTGCCTCTACTTTGAAAATTAAAACCACGACCTCGTCCTTCTTGTGTACGGTTTGATTCTGCAACGTTGTTAAAATTCACTCGACTTTTCAGGGCTTCCTCAGTTGATTTTTCTGACTTCTCCAGTATTCTACTGATGTGGCTTTCCATGGTTCCTTGCAACTCTGCAATCGTCATAGTATCCATATCGTGGGACTCTAGTATCGTACTCACCAAATGATCATACTTCATCGGCATAGTGCAAAGAATTTTCTCCACCACTTTACTATCGGGCATATCTTCTCTATAGACTCTCAATTCATTAACAAGATCTGTAATACGAGTAAAATATTGCTCAACAGTTTCTGAGCTAGACATCTCGTACCTTTCATATTCTCTTCTTAAAGACTGTAGCTTTGCTTTCTGAGCTTTATCTACGCCTTTGTATGACAGCTTCAACGTGTTCCATGCTTCCTTTGCACTTTTGGCATTTGCTATTTTGCCAAACACCGTATAATCTACACCTTGATGAATTTGAGATAACGCCAATTCATCTCTCCTATGCTTCTTTTGCACTTTTGGCATTTGCTATTTTGCCAAACACCGTATAATCTACTCCTTGATGAATTTGAGATAGCGCCAATTGATCTCTCCTTTGTTGGGCAGCATCTGCTCCTTCTTGCAAACCTGGTTCAATGAAATTCCACAGGTTCTGGGCCTTCAAATGGGTGGACATCAAAGTCTCCCAATAACTATAATCAAGTTTCCCATCTAACTTGGGACCGGACCACACAATATTAAAAGTGTTTGCCATACTGACTCTATGAATAAACAACTATGTGAGAACTCTCTCACACCTCACAAACTCTCAAACACCAGGTGCTGGATTAACCAGCTCTGATACCAAATGTCAGTATAATACCCACAACTAATTGGCCCTAGGATCACTCATTCATATAAATGACGCTATCATATTTTTCATCTCTCAAACTCACTAAACACTCATAATAATAAGGAGAGAATTTTTGAAACAAACACTAAGTATTTTGATTCATAGAGAGATAATTTACAACATACATATGAAGCCTTTATATAGGCAATACTTCTTACTAAAATAATAATTTATGAATCACAACTCAATTTTGTAATGACTACTATTTTATGAGTTGGCTTCATGAATCTTCTTTCAATTTGTATTCATGTAGTTTCCATAATCTTCTAATTTGCTTGACTTCCAATTTCAATTCAATTTGATTTTGAATTTCTTCAATGTTGTAGAATGTTGTAGATGTACTACTCTCTTGAATGTTCTTAAAAAATCTTCAAACTTCCAACATCTTCTAGTAAATAGATGATTATTGTTTTCAACTCAAACTTTTCTTCTTCAATTCTTTAACCATGCTTTATGAAGATTCTAGTCCATACAAGTTGATTTAAAATTTTAATCAACAGTTTACAATATTGCCAGAATCTGAATGGACTATTGATTCTTCACTAGGAATTTTTAGTACCCAGAAAAGAAAGGACATATGACAAACGTGTAATTCTCATGGCACATAGCTCATACTTGTTGGATAGATCATAGAATAACAGATATTTTTACATTTTTAAAGTTTAATTTCGATGAACTTATAAGGTAAAACTTTTTATTTTCATCTAGATAACTTTTCAATTCATACATTTCAAAAATATTATTTTTGCTAATGTGATCATTTATAATTAAATATATGTATAAAATTATTATATTTTAAATGAGTTTAATTCTAATTAGGTGTTAAAAGATTTATCCAATCATCTAATTAAATTTATATATTTAGATAATTTTTAAATAATAAATTTAAAAATTAATTATTTTCGTTGATATAATAATATACTCTTAAATGATCGTATAAAATTCTTTTATACTATTAGTATATGTAAATTAAATTTATTTTAATTACCTTTACATAAAGTATAAACAAATTATTAGTCATTTTTTTTAGGTATCTCCACTAAAAATTTATCACAAGTGTGATGTAACCTTCTCGAAAGCCACACCTCTGTCTTAATCTATGTTCACTTTTGGCATTGGATAACACAGTTGAGAACCATTAAATCATTAATATGCCTCTGTAGAGGATTAAAAGAACATTGATGTTGTAGGCCCCTGTTAGGAGAAATTCAAATTGATGTTGATGCTAACCAATTTTCATATTTAGAAAAATTTTGATGGCAGCTACAATGTGATGAAAATTTGTACATGATGCACTTGTCAACTGCACAAGCCAGTAATGTAGATTGGCACAGGTTTAGGCTTCGGTGGGCCCCAGCCATTACTTGGGGTGTCACGTGAGGTTCACGTGAATGAGCTTTTGTGGTCCTGCTCACATTATGACAATAGCAACGCTTAGCTACTTGCTTCAACAACAATTTCCGTCAAATAAAATCTATTTATTTGGAAATTGATAGATTAATATTGTCTTAGTCTCCTAGTGATTCATTTTTTTCTTCTTTATATGTTGATTAAATTGTTGAGAGAGAAAGTGCAAACATCCTAATAGAAAAATAGAAATGTCATAAGCGTTAATTACATAAACATTATTTGTTTGGCTTAGGGATTGAATCTCTCCAATAAAAAAAATTAGGATGGTGTCAAGTATTTAATTTAATTATTTATTATTTTTTTTATATTTATTTTTAGTTTTATTTATAAAATTAAAGGTAAATAATTATACTTTATTTTTTTAAATGTTAAAAAAATTGAAAAAAATCCATTTTTATTTGGCTTGGACTCAGGCGTTAAGCTTTGGTGTCCTTAACAGGAGGAAGTTCCTACAAGAAATTACAATATCAAATTAAAGAAGTACATAAACTGAAAGATTAAGTACTTATTTGAGTGCCATTATTTTAATAAAAAAGACTTTTTAATAAAAAAAGATATATATATTTTTAATGTAGTTGATAAATTTTTAGTAATAAAAATAAAAATATTAACAATATAAAAAAATATCTTTTTTAAAAAAATTATAATTTATATTTTTTTAAAAAATAATATTTTGTAATTATTGATAGACAAAAATATCTTTATTAAAATTTTAAAAAGATATCTTTTATCTCTTTTCTTTCATTGATGAATGTACTATATTGATATTCAAATCATGCAATATTTTAAGATAAAATCTTTAATGATTTAATGTAAAATATAATCATATATAAAAATAAAAAATATACTAGTATCAAAATATAAAAAAATAAAAAAATTTGGAATGATTCACAAATAAAAATATAACATATTCATTTAGTTTTTGTAATATATAAGTTGAAAGGATAATATTTTCTAGTATTATTCTTCTACACACTCAACAACAAGTCATCAGGTTCTTTTATTTTATTTTTTCTTCTTCATTTGGTTATTATTATTTGCTTTCTTTTCATATTGTTTTTGTCTTTAATTTGTTTTTTTTTTATTTCTTTTACCCTTTTGTTATCCTTTTTTCATATTACTTTCATATTATTTCCGTCTTCATATTAGTTTTTTATTTTTTTTGTTATCATTTCGTTATTATTAATTTGTTATAATTTATGTTATTATTATTTAGGGCAAAAAACCATAATAAGCTAAGCCTCACTCGAAATTACGGATATCAGCCAAACTCAAAGTGGTTTCAGGAATGAGCCAAAGCCTATATTAATATAAATCGAACCAGAGTGGTTCGAACTGCATAAGCAAGTAATTCGAACCAAGGCAGTTCGAATTACTAGTAGAGAGAAGTTAATAAATCGAACCAATATGGCTCGAACTTGAAAAGCAAGTAAATCGAACCGAGGCAGTTCGAATTATAGAGAGAGACGCTGATTAAAGTAATTCGAACCAGGCTGGTTCGAATTACACAAAGCCTAGTTCGAACTAGGATGGTTCGAATTAGTGGGAGACGGAGCTGTATATATATGGTTGTAAACGTGAGTTGCTCTCATTAGAGGGTGTAAGATGGCTAGTGAGGAGAGTTTTGTTGTTTTGGTTCACCACAGAGGATCCATTAAGAGAAAAACTCGTTCTGGCATGAAGTTCACAGATAAGGATCCTCTCTGTATTGTCATGACTCCTACGACGAGCTATGATGACCTTGTTAGATCTATACTGATGAAACTCAGTCTGGAAGGTGCGAAGCGGGTTAAGAAGTTTTTCTATCGCATTCCAATCACGGTGCTCCAGGATACCGTGAAGTATGATTGTTTCACGATTAGTAGTGATGAGGACTTGCAAGTAATGTTTCTTTGTCGGCGGCAGTTTCCGAAGGTGAGGACACCAGAGTTGTTGGCAAAGCTGGTTGATGTGGTATCCAGCTCAGGGGGTTTGAACCGGAATACCACCACTTTAGCCACGGCAGCCGGTTCTAGTTTCCGGCCTGCCGTTATTTCTTCCTCCGTTCCTGTATACCAGCCAGTGGTCCAACCTGTCGCCTCCCTGTCTTTTGTTGTTGATCTCAATGGCAGCATAGGCGACGAGGTAGGTTCAAGGGAAAATCTGCCGAACGCTTTACTAGGCGTTCCACCGCTTGGTGTTGGAGACGGATTGTTGGGTGATGCAGAGGAGGATGACGTCAAGCCGGATATGATTGACGATGACAGCGGCGATGATATTGGAGCGAGTGAGCCTGCATTGGCGGTAGGTGGTTCTAGCTCTGGCACACAGCAGTATCCACCACATTTTTTCTCTTTGGACTTGGATGCCATGAGGCAGGAGGGGGTTTCTGGGCACTCTGTTGGATTCGAAGCTAGAGATGCGGAAGGGACTGCTGGTCTGACAGAGTTCCAGGTTGGTCAGCAATTTCAGGATAAATATGAGGCCCTGTTAAGTGTGAAGACTTACAGCATCCGGCGAGGGGTACAGTACAAGGTAGTCGAGTCTGATTATCGCCGGTATGTGGGCAAGTGTTCTGAGTTTGGGAATGGGTGCACATGGTTGATTCGACTGAGTCTCCGGCAGCGCAAGGGCATTTGGGAGGTCAAACGATACAATGGACCTCACACTTGTCTTGCCACCTCCATCTCGAGTGACCACAGGAGTTTGGATTATCATGTGATATCGGCGTTCATTATGCCAATGGTTAGGACTGATGCATCCATCAGCATCAAGGTGCTCCTGAATGCCACGGCAGCACACTTTGGGTTTAGGCCAACGTACAGGAGGGTCTGGATGGCGAAGCAGAAGGCTGTTGCCCTCATCTACGGTGACTGGGATGAGTCATACAACGAGCTGCCCAGGTGGGTGTTGGGAGTCCAGTTGACGATGCCTGGTACTGTTGCAGTCCTAAGGACTAGCCCCGTTCGAGTTGGAGGACAGGTAGACGAGTCTCAAGCTTATTTTCACAGACTTTTTTGGACGTTTTCACCGTGCATCGAGGCATTCCGTCATTGCAAGCCACTAGTCAGCATTGACGGCACCCATCTGTATGGCAAGTACGGGAGAACGTTGCTCATCGCAATTGCACAGGACGGGAACTCCAACATTCTACCTGTTGCATTCGCACTAGTAGAGGGTGAGAATGCTGAGTCTTGGACATTCTTTCTCTCCCACCTTCGTCAGCACGTGACACCGCAGCCGGGTCTGCTGGTTATATCGGACAGGCATAACGGCATCAAGGCTACGCTTGAGGCTCCTGACGGAGGTTGGTTACCTCCATCTGCATACTGTGCATTCTGCATTCGACACGTAGTTGCTAATTTTGCCCTTACCTTCAAGGGCAAAGACGCACGGAGGCTTCTTGTGAATGCGGCGTATGCCAAGACCGAGGTTGAGTTTGATTACTGGTTTGATATTCTGCGGTCTGAAGACCCGGCGATGTGTGAGTGGACGAACCGGATTGATTATTCCTTGTGGACTCAGCATCGTGACGAGGGGTGGAGATTCGGTCACATGACGATGAATATCTTCGAGTGTGTGAACTCAATCCTCAAGGGTGTCAGAAACCTACCTGTATCCTCGTTGGTGAAGGCAACATATGGAAGGCTTGCGGAACTTTTTGTCCGCAAGGAAAGAGAGGCTGAGGCCTAGATGGGAACCGGACAACAATTCACGCAGCACTTGGCCAAGTGTATTGAGGCCAACTTGAAGACGGCGACGTGCTTCACAGTGACTTTGTATGACAGGGATAATTTCGAGTTCACCGTAGCAGAATCTGGGTCGTTTTCTCTGGGATTTGGTGGGGTAGGGGAAAGGAAGAATGGTTCGAATGAGGCTGATTCGAACTCCTTATATAACCGAATCACTAGTAATTCGAACCAGGTAGGTTCGAATTATTATGGAGCCACGAGAAGGGTAATTCGAACCAGGTTGGTTCGAATTACATGGTTTGGTAGCGTAGGCATAATTCGAACTAGCCTTGTTCGAATTATGTGGAAATTGAATTCGAACACCCTTGGTTCGAATTAAGTGTAACGTTTTCCAACCCTAATTCGAACTAAACCGGTTCGATTTATTAAGGAACCTAGTTCGAACCACTGTAGTTCGAATTACATAAAGATAGGCCTTGGCTCATTGCTGAAACGATTTTCATCTTGACTTATTTACGTAATTTGCAACTTGCCTTGGCTTATTAGGGTTTTTTGCCCTATTATTTACTTTACGTTATTAGTATTTGGTTTTTCATCATAGTATTTTATTTTTATTTAGTGTGTTATTATATTTACTGTTATTATTTGCATTATAATTTATTTCATTAATGTTATATATTATAAAATTTGATATAATTTATAATTTATATAGTATGCCTCCAAAATTAAATTCAAGAAGTTTTAGTCAAGTGAATATTAAAAACAAGGATGCAACAAATAAAGGAGAAGTAAAATCTATAAAAACAAAATAGGATGATTGAAATATTGAAATATTTTTTATTATCTGTGTAGAAGAAATACGAGATGGTAATAGACCTAATAAATATTTCGACAAAATTGGTTGAAAGAATCTTTAAAAAAAATTGAGAGAGAGCAGGACTCCCATATGTGCATAGAGAACTAAGAAATAGATGGGATGTTCTTAAATCTTATTTTCCAACTATCTATTTCTTAGTTGTCTATACACATATGGGAGTCATATTCTCTCTCTAATTTTTTTTGTAGATTTTTTTAACCAATTTATTGAAATATTTATTAAGCCTATTACTATCTCGTATCTCTTCTACACATAAATAATTAAAAATATTTCAGTATTTCAATTATTCCATTTTATTTTTACAGTTTCTACTTCTCTTTCATTTGTTACATCCTTGTTTTTAATATTCACTTGATTAGAACTTCTTCTTGAATTTAGTTTTAGAAACATACTATATAAATTATAAATGATATCAAATTTTATAATATATAACGTTAATGAAATAAATTATAATGTAAATAATAACAGTGAATATAATAACACACTAAATAAAAAAAAGTCCTATGATAAAAAAACCAAATAATAATAATGTAAAGTAAATAATAATAACGTAAATGATAACAAATTAAAAAATAAAAAACTAATATGAAGATGAAAACAATATGAAAAAATTATAACAAAAGGTAAAAGAAATAAAAAAAATAAATTGAATACCGAAACAATATGAAAAAAAAGCAAATAATCATAATAATACGAAGAAAAAAGGGTAAAATAAAAGAATATGATGACTTGTTATTGAGTGTGTAAAAAAATAATACAAAAAAATAATATATATATATATATATGACAAAAATTAAATGAATATGTTATATTTTTATTTGTGAATTTTTTTATTAAAAATTAAAAAATAAAATAAAGTTCAGCAACATTAAAATTACTTTTTTAGTTTCAAAATTTAAAAATAAAAAGGATAGCAGTCTGGTGTTTAAACGTCAAGAATGGCACACAGAGAGCGTTTAACGCCGAACAGCTACAAAGATTCTCCAACGTGGCTTCTACTAGTTTACTCTCTATAAAGACTCTCAAGAGTTTGTATGTAACTGTGACAATTAC
The DNA here is from genome assembly GCF_000817695.3 of Arachis duranensis. NCBI lineage: Eukaryota > Viridiplantae > Streptophyta > Magnoliopsida > Fabales > Fabaceae > Arachis > Arachis duranensis. The sequence goes on along the minus strand of NC_029777.3, from coordinate 98,692,538 downwards.
CAAAAAATTGGTAATCTGCCTATAAATATTAGGATAATCTTATAAGCTCGCCTAACACTACTATATATATACGATTTGATCATCGATCTTATTATATTATGCATTAAGTTAAATTTTTAATCATTCCAGATTTTTTACTTTTTTATATTTTGATACTAGTATATTTTTTATTTTTATATATAATTATATTTTATATCAAATCATTAAAGATTTTATCTTAAAATATTGCAACATTTGAATATTAATATAGTACATTCATCAATGAAAGAAAAGGGATAAAAGATATCTTTTCAAAATTTTAATAAGGATATTTTTATCTATCAATGATTACAAAACATCTTTTTTTAAAAGAAAAAAGATCTTTTAAAAAAAAGATGTAAATTGTAACTTTTTAAAAAAGATAATTTTTCAGTGTTTTTATTTTTACTACTAAAAACTTACCAAACACACTAAAAAATAATAAAAAAATCATTGAAAAAAAAGATATTTTTTATTAAAATAATAGAACCCAAACAAATGTAAAAATCATTTAAAAAAGATTTTTTTAAAAAATGACGCCCAAACAAACTCTAAGTTATTGCGAATACTAACTAAATATAAGAATAAATCATCTTATTTTTTTCTGTGATGTTTTTAATTTATGAAGCACGGACACTTCGTTGAGTTGCGTGTCCGTGTATCGGACACATTTCGGACACGACACTCGTCGACACTCGTCCGACACACGTATTTGCCGTGTCCAACCGTGTCTTAATAAAAAATAAAAATTCTTCTCTGGATATACTTGGACGCATCTAAATATCATCACATGTCCACGTGTCCAGCCTTATTCTTAATATATTTCGTTGAAATGAGTTTAGAAATAATATATATTATTATTTATTAAAAAAAATATTTTAGATACTTTTATATAGTTAAAAAAAGATATTAAAAATAGTTAAAAAATTATTTTATATTTTAACAGCAATAAAATATCAAAAATTCATTGTAATTTATCTAAAAAAAATTTATTCTATATATATGCCGTGTCCCCGTACCTTATAAAATTTTAAAATTCATGTGTCCGCGTGTCCCGTGTCGTATCGTGTCCCGTGTCCGTGTCAGTGTCCGTGCATCATAGAATTTCAATATTTTTTTTATACAACATCTTCTCTCACATGTCTTTTTTTTAGTTCCATTTAAAACGTATGCTTCACAACATCAATTGAGAAAATAAAATTGAAAAAATCTATTTCTACTGAATTTTGGATTTGCCTAAGTATTTATGATACTACGAAACTAGGTTTTAGTAACCATGTAGTTTTGAGGTGATACTAGCAGAAAGTAACAACTTGATTTTCGGTGCCCCACGTTAACCTGGTTCTGATTATTATGATCCTCCAAAGTCGTATCTTGGTGTGGGCTATGTAAGAGGATTGGGACATTGTTGAGTCACTTCTTATTGGACCGTGTAACGACTAACGAGCAAACAATGCTTGTAGATGATGATGTGTTTAGGTGCTTGAGTGACACTTGTGTCTGTTCTCTTTTCATAGCCTACAGTAAAAATACGAAGTTTCAGTTTTTGTCTCTATAAATGTATGATTAATTTATACTGTTAAAAGCTTTAATGACATTTGAGTTTTTGTTTTATATTGGATCAAATAGAATGCATTCAGTTAGGCCTATAATAAACCTGTCCCTTCGTAGCTTTCTTAGGTTAGGATTAAGATTTATCTTCCACGTTATAATTAGGAATTTGACAAGCGAACAAAATAAAGTCTTCCATGATTTTAAAAAAAAAAAAATAAACAAAGATGCTACGAAAGGACAGGTTTATAGGTCCAACTGAATGCATTCTATTTGACCCAAGATAATACAAAAAACTTAGTGCCATTAAAACATAACAGTATAATTAATCCTAAATTTAAGAAAATAAAAAACTGAAATTTACAATGTTTTTACTTTTTACTGTAAAATATGAAAGAAAACAGAAATAACAGACACAGGTGTCACTCATACACCTAAACCACATTGTTCTATAAGTATGGATATTTTTCTTTTTTCATCCACACCATAAGACATTCTCGTATATTTAAGCAAAATGTGAAAGTAAAGATATGATACTGAAGCAGAACGGTAATGTTTTGTACACGATTTCAAAATAAAGTGGTCGATATGATTTACTTCTGTGCCTCGGATAGTTTTCCTACATAAAACTAAAGGTTAAGAATGTGCAAGTAGGAAGGTCCCTGATATAGCAATCACTAGATGGTTAGTTCGACGAGTCGAAGTTCGTTACTGCGGTACTATCAGTAGTCATCATATCATAGAAATGAAAACACACTTTTGAACCCAAGATATGACTCTGCGTCCTTCATTTGGCATGCAGTTTCCAAAGAACAGTACTGTCTTGCTTCACTTAAACTAGACTTCACTTCCTTTGATTCTCCAGAAGAGCAGTGCTGCTTCTTACCACCGTCTACAAAGTATGCGGAGTCCAGTAACCTTTTTTTCTTCAACATCAAAACACTATCAGTTAGTACACAATTGAAAGGTCAAATGTAACTGGTGCCTGACACAGCAATTTATGACTCTATCTATGCCATAGAAACATTTGATTTGTCATGTTTACCTCAGTACCAACTTGAACACCGGATGCATATTTTTCCGCTTCAACACTTCCCATAAATGAATTGAGAATGCTATCAGTGACCATGTCTGATGGATTTCTCTCTGTTGCAATACCAAGAGCAGCGTTCAGATGATTCTTCGAGAATAATTCTGTTTTCCAGATTACTGACTCCAGGCAATCAGGCTTATTAATCTGTGGAAAATTGTTAGATTTTCTCAATATATGGTCAAAAACTGTTTCTTCAGTTGGCATTGCATATGTTCTTGCTTCGGAATCAGGGAGGAAAACACCTACAGGAATAGAAAGGAAACAATGCTAACTCAACATAAGAAAAATACTGATTGTTAAATTGCATGCTAGTTAAGGTCTACCTGTTTCAACTATGTGGTTCATATCATTTGAGCTACCAGCTGAGTTTTGGTCATTTGAAGTGAGTTTAAGGTTGGCATCATTGCATTCTAACCTGCTGGGATCTGCAGGAAAATTAGTCTGATTTGTTTGAGGGACTTTTGCTGTGTCAGCATCATCCAGAACAAGTATGTCGTGACTGATGGCAGGTCTCTTCTCACGAGCATGATTTCTTGTAAGGACATCCAGTGGTGGACAGCGAATATTATCCAATGCAGCTAGGAGAGAAAAGTTTCTGGCCTTCTCTCGTATGTGGTCAAATACTGTTCTCTCAGTGATAATTTTGCAGTCATCATCTTCAACCTCAAGAGTATGCCCACCTTCAACACCGAACAAGTAAAGGGAAGAATGCTTTTGACAATCGTAAAAGAAACTAACATTGTCTCTTGAGTAATACCTTCCTCTATCTCTTCCTCCAAGAGTTTGAAACTTGGACTGCAATAGGTAGTCATTTATACAAAAGCTATTAGGTCTTTCAACAAGGATTCTAGAGATATGGATTTGAAGAAAAAAATATCTTATGTCAGACATTTCAAGGAAAGATGACCAACATGGAATTATCTTCCTCCTTATCCTTGTTCAGAGTGGATAGCTTCTTCATTGGTATATCAGCTATAGTGATGTTGTCGTCTTCTATGACGTAAACCTCCTCGGGTGGAGGAAGAAAACCCTGCTTCTTGTTTCTTTTCGAAGGAACAACTGAAATTCCCGCTTTCACCATGTGAAGCTTTTCGTGAACATCAATGCCAACTGTATGTGGATATTAAAGTATCGAGTTATAAATTTCACAATTCAAATAAAATTATTGGAGAGAACTTACAATTCAGATAAATATTAAGCACATCTTACTATACTCCTCATATACAAAATCAGCCTTGATAGTCTGATTCCCTTGTGTGACAGGCACAAGAATTGTTGCACAGTACGGGCTTGAGCATGAAATAAGCAATAATCTTAGCTTAAAGTTTGTGTCGGGGGACTCAGAACATATACGGTAGGTAGTAGAAAGCAGTTAACTATTGGTAGTTAGTTATATTTGAGTGTTTAACCATCTTTCTTGAGGTTGAAGATGATGAATGCAAAATCATCACCAACAAAACAAATAGTAGGCATCATCATCACCATATATGAGGTCAGTGAGTAGGATATGACACTGACACTGTGCTTAAACCTGGATGTAAAAATGTTTCCAAGGTTTTCTATAAATAAAAATGAATGCTTATTATATAAGAATTCATTTCATAAGGGTAATCTTTTCTTTCAGTTTTACACTGAAGATCCTTCATATGTCTATGGGTGAGTGGGTGTTCTAGAACACTCCACACGTCATTTGTTTTCTGTCCAGAATAACAGTCAAGGATTTAGTTTACGTACCTGGAAAATTGATCCACCCTGCAGCAGTAATTTTACGACCATTAAACTCTGATTAGACGAGGAACAAACTATTTGTACTCACAGGTTACCAAAACACATTGGAATCAAAAGCATCAAGGACTCATTCATAGAATTTTCTTATGTGGTTCACACTGATAATCATGAAAAGTTAATTAGTATGGCACCATCACCTTATTTTTTCATGAAAAAGAATGGTGTTGCCCTCCTCCAAACCAACAATCTGTGAGAAAAAAGTTTCACATGCTTATTTTAATTATTAGATTCTAGAACTCCTTTGGGGGAATCATTCAATAAACACACCATATCAGCATAATGTCGTTTAACTGACTGGGTTGTCTGTGATATCCTAGTCAACGTTACTACTAGCTTGAACTTTCCTTGTCTATTGCTTTCAGTTTCTGCAAGCTTAATTTCAACTTTTGGAGGTAGTGACAGTAGAGAATCTTTAATATGATTTCCAAATGGGTACTTTCGACCAGTTACTATCTCTATTCTTCTTGGATCAGCTTCAGCAAGGGCCTCAAATGATTTAATTCCCATTGAATGTAGTGCCTGAAACGAACATCTCAACAAGCAAATCATGCACTAAAAGGAAAGGCCACAAGTACCAGACACTATTATATTAATTAAGACAACACCAAAATAACAATCAATACAGATTACCTTTGCCGTAACCATCCCAATTCCAGGCAATTGTTTCAACAGGTATGGACTGTCATCCCAAAGTTTCTGATCAAGTGATTTGGCTAGAAGAGCTGAATTCACAGCTCCTTTGTAATTATGTTTGAAAATAAAATATTCTTTCATGCATTTTGCAATTCTACATCCATTTGAGCATATAGAATTCATATCCTGTAGCATCAAATTTGCTTAATAACTGGGCTTTAACTTTTGTAGGTCTGTAGCACAACATGCAGGAATTAAAATCTCACACCTGAATTAGAGATAGATCATGAACTGAAGGATCACCAGTTAAGCAGTCATTTGCCAAAATAAATATCTTTTCTTCTCTTGTTTGAATGCGTTTTTTCTTTTTCCCTCTATCTCCAAGAATATGAAAGCGAAGCCGTCCATCTTTATCAGCATTGATCTCATTTAAGAGCTTCTTCTCATTGCGTCTTAGCTGTATCCCTTCATTTTACGGGTACAACACTATATCAATACTTAATGAAGAAACATATTTGCATTAGACACTAAAACAGTTGATGAGAATATCCGCACAAGCAATTTCTTCTGCAGAGCAAATAACATGAAGTGCATCTTCTAGACAGCAGTTTTCAGGTGTCCTCATTATCTGTTTCATAGTATCAAATCTCAAATAATACTTTGTCATTAGCCTCCCAGGATCTGCAGTAGAAAAGGAAATATCAGCAACCAGTTTGGATTCTAATTTCTGTAAATATAGCATGATAATAAATTATACTTGAAGATAACATACCTAATGGGCTCAAGAGGAAACCATCTTCATCAATCTCTACCATTTGGTGCTGAGATAACTCGTTAACTTTCTTAACACAAATATCTAACATAACATAGCTTCAATAATTAATGACGGGAAATAGGAGGAAAACAAAAACCTTGGAGAAAGAGAGGGATAAAAATAGAAAGCTATAAGCTCAACTGCAGGACAACAATTGCACCTTGAACATGCTTCACTAAACGATCACCAGAAATTCCTTTCTTAATTGAATAGTTCTCAGGGTTCTGCTTGCAGATAAAAATTTTCATCAGACCAAATTGGAGAAACTCCAAGATAAATCTAAAAGACATTCTTAATTACATACCTTTTTCATTCTAACATACAAGTATGAGCATTGCAACCACTCAATTGCTTTTGTAATATCAGTTACAGTCAGTTGAACTATTTCCGCAAGTAAATGTTCCGTCACACATGGAAGCAATCTATTTGAAGAAAATATCATAATGAGAAACCACCGTAAATGCAGTGTGTATACATAACAGGATCAACATGGCCATCATATCCTTCTTCAACTCAGAAAGAGGCTGCCTTACTGTGATTCCACTACTTCAGATCCATTTAAGAGATTCTCATATAAATGAACCTGAAATAAAAAGAGTAAATTGAATTTTGGGAGAGTAAAAGTGAAAAAAGCATTATATTATATAGGACTGATCACTCAAAGGATTAAGAGGAGGAGGACAGTAAAAAATGCATGCGAATGTAGCTCGGTTCACCGTTTCCCTCCTTGTCATGATTATAACCAAGCCTGTATCATCAAATGGTGGTCGCCCTGCCCTTCCACACATCTGTGCAATAAAATTTTACCCCAAATGTTATATTAGCAATCCAATAATGGGACAACATAACACTGAAAAATCCTCAAGAATTGACTTCCCCACCCTTACCATTTCTGGTAGCCAGTGAGATTGCATAAATAGAAAAAGGTAAAGATATCTTCTGGCTGTATCTGTTTGTGTTTTTCAAGTGCAACGATTATATATCTGAGAAATCTCTATTATAAATGACTTTCTGAAACCAGCCACTAGTTGACATGTATAGATAGATATATGTTATTCCCTTCATTATTTAAAATATGAAATTTATTGGTCGTTTTGACAGGATAAATTCACTAAAATCTTATGCACATCTTAACCTATCCCATATAGTTAGTGACTAAATAAAATCTTGAAAATCGCAACAAATCCTGCATTGCAGGGAACAAACGACAAGTCCTTACTTCTATGATGATGACGTGCTTAAGTGGTTCAAATTAAGGAGAATCGATACTGCTGAAATTAATTTGTATGCTTTGCCATTTTTTAATATTATACACAGATAAGCCAAAATTATCAGAAATGTCAAGAAACAAACCTGCAATATTGTGGAGCGGTCATATTCCATATAGAGACCCTTTTCCTTGTTGCTGGACATAGTTAGATTTCATTAAATTGCTTGGGGAAAAAAATGCATCAATGAAGAGCATATTTCCATTTTTTAAAGAAAAACTGTAGTCATACAAGTGCTGTGTTGATTTAATAACAACTGTATGTGCTGGGAGGTTGATTCCATGGGCTAGTGTATTTGTGGTACAAAGTACTTGAATGTCACCCTTGAGAAAAAGGCCTTCCACAAGATTGCGATCTTTGTGGCAAAGCCCACCATTGTGATAACCAACTATATGTGAAGCAATTTCTAAATGTCAGACTTCTACTGTTAGTTTTCATGCATGGAACTGAATTGCTTTTTAGTATGATTGTTGTATCCAAAACAAGGTGCAGACTTCTGGCATACCCCCATAAAGAATATATGATTGCATTTGCTTGTCACTGAATGACAGAGAAGCCTCCCTCAGGCGATCTTGCTGCTCTCTGTTCCTAATAAATGGATTTGTCTGACCAAAAGTCATGACTATTTGAGAGAGTCGCTGAGCTGCTTCTTGTGCTCCTTTTCTCGTTGAACAAAATATAAGCGCAGATTTTCCTCTTGAGTATTGCATTAGAATATCTAAATGAGATTATAAAAAGAATGATAATTCTTTACCTTGTACAGAGATGTCAACAGCAGAAAACAGGTTACGAACTAAAACAAATTTGTTAAGCAGTAAGCTGAAGTATGCTTCCTTACCAAAAATATAGTTTTGAAGGCGCTGCATGGAAGTATAAACAATAAAACTTAGAAACAGTGATAAGTTTATTTGGTTCAACGATTTCTTTTAAAATAGCACAGCACAGAGCAAACATTGAAGATTGATGTCATCTGAATTGTGTCAACTGGAAACAAACCTTCTCAAATAGAAAGTCATTCTTGGCTGGGGCATAGCCTGCACAAATTTAATAGTACAACAAATTTGCACTTGTCAAAATAACCTCAATGATTATGAGCCAAGACAATAACCACTATACATCACTTTTCCTAAAGAAAAACATATCTAAGTATCCAACTTCACTGTATAGATATGATAATATGATATGAAAAATACAGAACTGATAAAAAGTAAATTTATAGATGGCTACATTCTTTTTATTTGCATACCAAATACTTTGGTTGTCAGCTTTACTGGCCTCATTTCTTCCCCAAATCTGTGAGTATTCAAAAGAAAATAGTATTTTCTCTGGGTATTGCCTTTCAACATTATACAACACACTATCTTATGGATGTGGTGGTAAAACCTACCTTTTAATCCCTTGCTCAGGAACCTTAATCCACTCAGCTGCAACAGCATGTATATTATGTTAAAATTTTCCAACTTTTACGTTTACATATTATATTCGTAACTCTTGTGATGAAATCAATTAAAACAAAAATTACCTAGATCCTCAATATTTGGAATTGTGGCTGACACAGCAACCAAGCGCACCTGAGCAAGAGGATTTAGTTTCATTTTTGGATTGCAAGAAACGATCTTTATTCTACTAACAATCGCTTCCAACGCTGCTCCACGTGGATCATTCAACAGATGGACTTCATCAATAAGTAGAAGTGCGATGTCACTGAAAAAGCTTAAGCCACCACCTTCTATCCCATAACGTGACACTGCATCAAATTTCTATTCATACGAAAGGAAGTCAACTTCACCACTTGATAGCTGATATCTAGTGAACTATAAATATTCAGTTACCCTACTGCTTGTGCGTGTGTGAATATAACTCTGCATCGATCCAACTAAAGTTAAACAATACCAGGGAAAAGACCATGAAATGACATTATTTTTGAAAAGCCAATGAGGGAATCCTACCTTATGACACAAGAGTTAACTTCTCCAGTTCAGTTTTTTATCTCATTCTTTTGGTTGTGGGGACAATATTAAAATACTTAAATCCAAGATAATATTGAGATCTATATCCATTTAATATTTTAAAGAAAAAAAGGCAAAGAAAGCTATAGAATGCGTGGTCTTGCACCTGGGTTTATATAACTTGCATTGACATACTGACCTCAGGAGTAGTCAGAATAATATCTGCCTCGTGAATGTTCCTTGAAGTGTAAGATTCACTATCTCCAGTGAGCTCCAGGCAATTTATTCCCCATGGACCAAACTTGCGATTCCACTCACGGAGCTTCTCTTGTACTAAAGCCTTAGATGGGGCAATATAGACCTTGAAACAAAATATGAAATCATTGTTGCAGTAATTAGTTACGGAAACGACACTGTCGAAATGTTTAAAGTTGTAAACTTCATTATGATTCACCATGTGCGAAAGCTTGGCCCAATGTTTATGTTACAGTACAACAGGCTTTTTGTTGAAGAATTTGGAAAATGGTGCAAAAATGATAGGAGTCTTCTTCTCTTGCACAAATTAAATTACTCCTCACAAGGATTGCCATAATAAAGGTTTTCATTATTCACTGCTGATGCCCTTCAGGAAAGTAACTTACTGTTTTAAGGGACCCCTTTGAATGTATGAATCTTCCATCTGCAGAAATGAACCTGGAGAGAAGCCTCAAAACGCAAAGCTCAAATAGCACTGTTTTTCCACTCCCAGTTGGGGCCGAGATGATCATGTTTGCATCAGAGTGGAAACAGATAGGAAAGCATTCACTCTGAAGTGAATTAAAATACCTGCACTCCATTTAACATGAAAGCTCTTTATAGTAATCAAGAAAGCAATCCTTATGAGATCACTTCAGGTTCCGCTTATGTCCTAATCCTAGACAATCAGAGCTTTGAAAGTGTATGGATTTTATGTCATGTCAGAAATAAATTATGATCACATTTCTTTATCAAACCATGAATGATGGTCAAATGTGAAATACCACTGGCAATGATCAAATCAAAATGTAGGAGCTAAAGCCTCATAGTCTATGAACTTATGTTCAACAACATGTATCCTTCATATAGAAAAAAACACAATACCTGAAACTAAAACAAGAACGAAAAGGTGCTGGCAAATCGAACACTGACTTCAAAGAATATGTGTCCATGACAAAACGCTGAAGACAAACATAGGATGAGGGAAGGGAAAAAAAGAGAGCATTAGTATAAAATATAGAGATATACATAATTAAAGTAACATAACAATTCCAATATTGTAATATTGAACATTACATATCACCAATATTTATAACAGCTAATATTCAGCCAGTAGTGATATACAGTAAACATGCCAAACTTAGAGCAATATCGGGGGGAAAAAATAGCGAGACAAAAGTCAACTCGAAAAACGTGAGAGAGAAAAATATCCAACCATTTCTGAGAAACCTAAAAATTTACATAAGATCCATTTTTAGAAATTATATTCAAATTGAATCCCATACTAAGTTACTAACGGATAACTAACGAGAAAATATTTAAAATAAAAGTCAATCGTGAAACGTAAATGCATGCCAGCAGAAACCAAGGGAAAAAAGTAGATGACACGAGTCGAAGAATATGATGAATCCAATTCATAATCTGGAATTATCCACTGTTCTAGGATACAGAGTCCATCGTAATCGTAATTTGCCCAAAAAGAAAATGGAAGATCGTGGATTTTGAGATCATACAGCATTGAAGTAAACAGCGGAATGCAAATTATGACATGAAAGCAACAAAGGAAAGGAGAAATGAGGTGCACGAAAGAAAAATTAAACAAACAAACAAAAAAAAACAGGGCAAAGAAAAACGATACTAGTTTTGTTCCTCAAGTTGAGAGGCAATAGGTTGCTCAATTTCGCGTTCTTGTGTGCGTCTCCGAAGTGAGGAAGTGGAAGGAACGGAGGAAAATCAGAGTGGAAGAACCGAAGAAGATTGATTCAACGAGCAAAATGCAGAACTAAACGAAGTCGAAAAGAAGTGGTATTTACTATTTATACCTCTGGTGAAGTCCTCTTGGCGGGATCACAACGGAACTTGTTCTCCCTGGCCCCTGCTCTATTTTATTTTTCCTTTTTTCTTCTTTAAAAAAATATAACATTTAATTTTCACGCGGATAATCTAAAATATTTTTAAAGACAATTAATTATGTTTTATTATCTAAATACATAATTTTAAAGTAGTGTTCAATTATTTGTCACAAAAAAATTCTTTTACTTTAAAAAAATTATACTTTTGTCTTTTAATTAAGATTTTTAAAATTTATTCACTTATGCTTATTCTCTAACTGTAGTTTTAAAATTAGGTCCGTTAAATATAACCGAACCGAACGACTTAAATCTTTCTAAATAAAAAATATTAGAGGATCGTCAAAAAATTATTATTTTTTATCACTAATTAATTACTAATATTTAAAAGTTAAAAAATATTAAGTGATTATTAAAATTTATTTATTATTAAATAAAATATATTATTAAATTATTAAACTAAAATAATTGAGTTAATAACTAAGTAATAATCCAAAATAATAAATTTTGATGATTTTTTAATATTTTTTAAATTAAAAATCGTTTAATAAAAGTTTTGGATTTTACAACCATAGTATTAGGGGTGGAAAAAGGCCAGGTGGTCTGCCAGGGACTTGCAGCCTGGCCTGTGTTTGGCCTGACTTGGCCTGGCCTGTTATAAAATAGGTACAGGTTCAGACTCTTTTAAAAGCCTTAATATATTAATAGGCCAGGCCCAGGCTTATTAATTAGCCTTATAGGCCTGTCAGGCCTGTCTAGGCCTATTAAAATATAATTAAATATATAAATAATTATTTATTTGTCTATTTTAAATATGTTAAAAGTTTAAAACTTTTTATAAATATTAAATATACGACATATTACATATAACTATTTTTATTAAAAAATATTTTTTTTAAATAATATTTTTATTTTTGTAAAAAAAATTATCAGGCCTTTTAACAGGCTTCAGACTAGGCTAGGCTGAATAACAGGCCAGGCTTAATACTTTATAAAGAGTCTATAACAGGCTACAGGTCAGACTCAGGCCAATCAACTGTATAACAGGCCAGGCCTGTTAAGAGCAAAGTCTGGCCTGACCTGACCTATTTTCACCCCTACATAGCATACTACATGATCAACTATCCGTCTATCCATTCCACTGCACTATGAAACCACTTATTGGTATAAACAAAAAACTTTTTAGTTATGTTGTCTTAAAAGAAATAAATTTGATTATTTTATTATGATAAATTTAATTATTTTATTATAAAATAGTTGGAGTTATAATAGTTCACTATTTTTTTTCTGTATGTGTGATTTCATGGTATATTATAAGTTATTTTGTTAAAAACATATATAAATATATATAAATATATAATTATTAATTTAGTAATTATTCATAAAATATCTTTTAATAGGATAAATAGATTTTTAAAAATTTTGTAGTCAATTTATATATTTAAGGGAAAAAAAGTATAATTAAGTCCTTGAGAAATTTTTGCTAAAGATTTATAGGTTCTATAAGAAAAAAAATACAAAATAAGTTTTTAAAAAATTACATCACTAATCTTATAGGTTTCTAATGAAACAAGATATATAAGCGATTGACAAAAGATGCATTAGATTTATAAGTCTCGAATGAATTAGATATTGAGAAAATTT
>NC_029777.3:98655017-98679496 GCF_000817695.3 Arachis duranensis | reverse complement strand
ACTTCAGTTGAATTAGTTTTAGAAACTGATTAGTATTTTTATCTGTAATAATATTACAAAAATATAAATCTTTTAAAATTATGTTAGCTTTGTCAAACTATTTTTATAAAAAAAGTCATAGGAGGTAAAAGTCTTCGTCAACTAAGAGAATCAAGATCTCTGTAGATAAAAAATTCAAATAATAAGATTTTTTAGTTATTATTTTCATATGAAAGAATTTATTTTTTTACTAATAATTAATTTTAATATTCATGCATTAATTAATTATTAACTCAAAATTAATTTTTTTGAAATAATTGAACCTTGATTCTAATTATTAATCACAACATTAGTATTCTCTCTAAATTATATGCAATAAATAGGTTTAATTACTCTATTGGTTCCAATAGTTTTACAAAATTTTCAATTAGACCCCTATACTTTTTTTCTTTTAATTGGGTCCCTGCACCAAATTTTTTTTTCAATTAGGTCTGTAACACCCTACCACACTAAACTTTACGCTTAAGTCCTAAAAAAACGAAGGTGATGTGGTATTACGACCTCTAAAATAAAATGAGTACATATAATAGCAAAAAAATTATAATATGCTAGGAGCCTTGAAGAATAGGGAAAATAAAAATCGCGAAATAAAAGCGCAACGCTCAAGGAACGAGTTAACTTGCGTGCTAAGAAAACCATAACTATTAAACATAAGATAACAAAAGGAGGAATAGAGTGCCAAAGATACAAAATAACAAGCTCCTAACTTAGGTTGCGAAGTCAAGACTGGCCAGAGAATATTTACACATATATACATACATATCCAAAACCCAAAAGTACATATACACAATCCTGCCTCTCCATAAACCTCTAAGAGGATGAAAAAGAACAAGTTATGCGGAGAGAAAGCTAAGTACATATATATACATCACTGTACAAAAAAACTGGCCAGTATACCCTCCGCTTTAAGAGTCCAGACGCCTAACGAGATGGCTCCTGACCTGCCTCTGAAAAACAACAACATAATATGGAATGAGAACCGGAGGTTCTCAGTATGGTAAAGGTGCCATACACATAATATATAAGGTCTTGGGAATACCAGAGGCAATCTTAGAACGCCAACACTCAGATTATAGAGCTTAAAGTACTAAATAGAAGCCATAAAGGTGGTTTTCTAAGAATATTTAAACATAACTTAACTTAACCTTAAATCTAAGTCCCATACTGCCATTCCTCCATACCTCCAACTCCATCATGCATTTTCACAGACAAATAGAGAGATAAAAGCAAGTACAAGGAGGTTACAATTACTGCAGGTAACAAATACACATTTAACATGGCAAGTGCATATTGGCACACCCAATTAAAGCACAAGCAAGTAGTTCAAATAATATGCATATGATGCACGCCTGTCCTATGGCTGCTGTGGCTCATCTGTCGGTTATCCGGCCAACCCGACAAGTCTGAATTGTACTTGGACTGTCCCCCGATGTGCATTCCCAAGAGTCTATGCATAGCTTTATCTCAAATAATCAATATTGCTCAGTGGGAGTAACATTCCCGGAAATTTATAGTGCCCGGTCACACTTACGTCGTAGGGTCAATAGAATATCGAGTTTTCAACCTGGTACACGTGGTGGCAAGCCACGACACTTAATCCAAGGAACCTCGTATCTCAGATCATTAAATCATTCAAGCCATATAAATAATTCAATTATAATTCATGAACATCCACATCATTCTCAATCGCATCTCATTCATCATCATACATCAATCATATTCAATCCTTATCCTTCATTATCACATCTCCAATTCTGTCCGTCAATAGTTCTATTTCAAAACATAAATCGTTCTTTTCTAAATGAATCAAACTTAAAACATACTTATTTTCTTAATAACTCAAAATCAAACCATATAACCTTTGAATCTAAATCTTTTTAAATAATCATATAAACAAAATTTCTAATTTTTTATAAAATTTCGACAGCATCTCCTCTAAAACTCGGACTTTGCCACCCTTTTCAGGTCCAAACCTGCATTCTTTTCAATTAAACATACCCTTCCTCATCATCATAACAATCACCACAATAAATCTACCTCAGATCAATAATTATACTCATACAATATTCAAATCCAACAACCAAAATTCAACTAAGAATCATAGTTCACAGATCCTAGGCTTTTAACACAAAATACCTCATTATCACAACAACCTCCATAATAGTTATACCTCAAATAAATAATTCACCAAATCACCAGTTAATCAACAATCACCAAACCAACCATGTTCATCAACAGGATACTAAGTATTAAACATACACATATAATCCAGCTTATCCTATGGTCATCTAGCCTAAGTTTTCACAGAACATTATATATTAAATGTAAGAAACATAAACCATACCTTAGCCAATTCCCAAGTATTATTCCAAGACGATTTTTCTAAAAGAACACAGCCCTCAAAACCTCAACTAATCCGCTTCCTCCAAGTTCTAGTATTCACAATTTCAAGCTCCAATTATTTATTCACAACCTAATACACATTCATAACACATATATATCCAATTTAATACTCAAAGCTTAAATTTAATGAAATTAAAATAAAATAATCATATCCTCACCTTACCCAAGCTTCACATAAGCAAGAGTGAACATTTTCCTCAAGCTAATTGGATCCTAAAACATTAGAAATAAAAAAATTCAACCTTCCCATTGAAAATTCGAAAATTGGGGGAAAAGGGGGCTGAGAGTGATTAAACAAGTTACCAATAAAATTGAAGCTCGGACGGAAAAGTTACGGGAGTTGGAAATTTGTCGTAGGAGGTTCGGGAGTGTTTTCTTCTCCCTGGGGTTCTTCAAGATGAAGCAGGTGAAATGAAGAAGAAAGGGGCTTTCGGGCTCATTTAAAGTGTTGGTTCGGTTGGACCGACAGCCCAGTTCGGGTCTGGTTCAACCGGTTCCGGTCCAATCTTAGACCGTTTTCTTCGAAATTAGTGGCAAAATTCTCGTTTCGATGAGCTCTATCCTAATTTGATATAATTTTCATATTTATAATCCTCCTTATTAAAAACTAATTTACTGGCTAATTATCTACTAATTAATCAGGGTTTATATTCTACCCACCTAACAAAGAATTTTGCCCTCAAAATTTAAATCTAGTTACCTGAAAAGAGATGTGGATAGTCCTTTCGCATATCTGATTTGAGCTCCCAGGTGTGTTCCTCGATACTAGCTCAACTCCAAACTACTTTTACCAATGATACTTCCTTTCTACGTAATTGTTTAATACTAGTATCATCAATTCTTACTGGAATTACTAGAAGTGTTAGATCTTCTCTTACTTGGATTGGTTCTGGTTCTAGAACATGACTTGCATCAGGAGTATACTTTCGAAGATGTGACACATGAAACACATCGTGCAAATTCGAAAGATACGGCGGTAAGGCAATTCTATAAGCCACTGGCCCAATTCTCTTCAGGATCTCAAACGGTCCAATATAACGGGGATTCAATTTCTTAGTCTTAATAGCTCTTCCCACTCCAGTGGTTGGTGTAACTTTCAGAAAAACATGTTCTCCTTCTTCAAATTCTAAAGGCTTTTGCCTCTGATCAGCATAGCTCTTCTGGCGGCTTTGGGCTATAAGCATTCGACTACAAATCTTCTTTATCTGTTCAGTAGTTTCAGCTATCATCTCAGACCCTAACAAACTTCTTTCTCCAGTTTCTTACCAACATAGTGGAGATTGACATTTTCTGCCATACAGAGCCTCATATGGAGCCATTCTAATGCTCGCATGATACCTATTATTATAAGCAAATTCTATTAATGGCATATACCGATCCCAGCTCGTCGGCTGGTCCAATACACAAGCCCTTAGCATATCTTCCAAGGTCTGAATAGTTCTCTCTGATTGACCATCTGTCTGAGGGTGATACGCAGTACTCAAGTTTAACTGAGTCCCAAATGCACGCTGAAAAGCTCCCCAGAACCTTGATGTAAAATGGGGATTTCTGTCAGATATAATGGTAGAAGGCACGCCATGTAACTTGACAATCTCTTTGATATACATTCGAGCCAATTCCTCCATTGTGCAACTTATTCAGATAGGAAGAAAGTGAGCTGATTTTGCAGTCGATCCACAACCACCCAAATAGCGTCACAACCAGATCGGGTTCTAGGCAAACCTATCACAAAATCCATTGCGATACTCTTCCATTTCTATTGTGGAATCTCTAAAGGCTGAAGGGTCCCTGATGGTCTCTGATACTCAATCTTAACCTTCTGACACGTTAAACATTTAGATACATGCAATGCCACATCATTCTTCATACCTGGCCACCAGAACATCACTTTCAGATCCTGATACATTTTAGTGCTCCGTGGATGAATTGAAAATCCGCTTTTATGAGCTTCCTTCAAGATACTCTGTCGTAGGTCTCCAATATCTGGCACAACAATCCAGTTCTTGAACCTCCACAAACCATCTTGTCCTTCTGACACTCTCCACTGTTTTTCCTGTTCAACTACTGGTAATACCTTACGTAACACTTCACTGTATCGATGAGCATTCAGAAGTTTTGATTTAAAATCACTTGAAATCTTCAACTGACTCAAACACAAAATTCCAGATTCTTTTCTAATTCCCAAATTCAAACCTTGAAATGCCCTTAGTAACTCTTCTTCCCGTAGCATCATCCAAGCTGCATATAAAGATTTCCGACTCAATGCGTCCGCCACAACGTTCACTTTTCCTGGATGATAATTCAATTCAAAATCATAATCTTTCAGAAGCTCTATCCACCTCCTCTGACGCATATTCAACTCTTTTTGCTCAAAAAGATATTTCAAACTCTTATGGTCTAAGAAAACATGAAACTTAATGCCATAAAGATAATGCCTCCAAATCTCTAAAGCAAACACAACAGCAGTAAGTTCCAAATCATGTGTCGGGTAGTTCATCTCATGCAGCCTTAACTATCGTGAGGCGTATGCTACAACATTCTCGTGCTGCATCAGAACGCACCCCAAACCCTTCAGAGATGCATCACAGTACACTTCAAACGGCTCACTTGGTTCAGGTAATACCAACACGGGTGCAGTAGTCAATCTATGCTTCAATTCTTGAAAGCTCACCTCACACTCCGGAGTCCAGATAAAAGGCGTATCCTTCCTAGTCAATTTAGTTAAAGGTAAGGCGAGCTATGAAAATCGCTTAATGAATCTGCTATAATACCCCGCCAAACCTAGGAAACTCTTGATTTCTGTCACTGAAGTTGGTCTCTCCCAATTCATCACTGCTTCTACCTTAGCAGGATGCACAGCTATTCCCTGCTTACTAACCACATGTCCGAGAAACTTCACCTCATTCTTCCAGAACTCACATTTAGATAACTTAGCATATAATTTCCTGTCTCTCAAAATTTGCAGTATAATTCGCAAATGATCAGCATGCTCCTCTTTAGTCTTAAGAGTAAACAAGAATATCATCAATGAAGACAATAACGAACTTATCCAAATACGGTCGGAAAATCCTGTTCATATAATCCATAAATACTGCAGGGCATTAGTTAACTCGAAAGACATCACTGTATACTCATAATGGCCATAACGGGTTCTGAAGGCAGCTTTTGGAATATCCTCATCTCTAACCCTTATCTGATGATACCCGGATTGCAAATCAATCTTAGAAAACACACCGGCACCTTGTAACTGATCCATTAGATCATCAATTCTAGGCAACAGATATTTATTTTTCACAGTAATCTTATTCAACTGTCGATAGTCAACACACAACCGCATACTTCCATCCTTCTTTTTTACCAGTAGCACTAGCACTCCCCACGGAGAAATACTTGGTCGGATAAAATGCTTACCCAACAGATCTTCCAGCTGAGCTTTCAATTCAGCCATTTCTAAAGGTGACATCCTGTAAGGAGTAATCGAAATCGAACCGGCCCCAGGCACCAACTCAATTGCAAATTCAACTTCTCAGTTATGTGAAAATTCATTAATATCATCCAAAAACACATCTGGAAATTCACATACAACCGGAATCTGCTCTAAACTCTGATCATCACCTGATACTCCCGCAGTTAATAACATAATACCCTGACATTCAGTTTCAGAACAGTTTACTATCATAGAATTCAAATAATAACTATTCACCACAACCGGTGCTTCTGACCCTTCTGGCATAAACTGTACTGACTTCTCAGAACAATCAAGCAAAACATGATTCTTGGATAACCAATCCAATCCCAAGATGAGATCAAGACCAGTCATAGGCAAAGAAATCAAATCATGCATAAATTCACGATGTTGCACTCGAAAGGAAACTTGTGGACACCCTATCCTAGTCACCATAGCTTCATGAGTAGCATTATATAATTTCAAATCATAACTTAAAACCACCATTCTCAATCCTAACTCATTGGCCTTTTCAAATGCAGTAAATGAATGAGACGCTCCAGAATCAAATAAAGCATTTAAGATTTTACCAGCCATTTCACAATTACCTCTAATCAGTGTCTCAGATCCATCAGCACCTATGGTAGAAGTGGTGTATACTCTCCCCGGCTGCTGTACCCTACCAGTCTCATACTTCTTCTTCTCTGGGCAATTAGTGGCTATATGTCCGGGCTGTCCACAGTAATAGCACACTCCAAGTCCTAATCTGCACGGAACTCTAAGATGATACTTTTCGCACTTCTGACAATTCAGATCCTGCTGTGGCTGCTTCCCAAATCTTTTTCCTTTACTAGCATTAGTATTCGGCCTTCTGTAACCACCCTGGCCCTGAGTCTGCTACGGAACAAAGTCTCCACGCTTGAAATTCCTACCTCTCAGAGCAAAGTTCCTCCCTGAAGACCTCTGAAAAGGCACCCTCAAACTTTCTTTCTCTGCTGTCACCTTCCTCACACAATCCTCAGCCACCCTACTCTTATTCACCAATTCAAAAAACACCCTGATCTCCATTGGGGCAACAAAGCTCAGAATACCACTCCAAAGACCTCCCTCGTATTTAATACACTTCCATTCAGCAAAATCTTCAGGTGCACCTTGACAGATACGAGAAAAATGACATAACTACTCAAGCCTGCTAGTATACTCAGCAACAGTCATCTGTCCCTGCTTTAATTGCATTAATTCAAGTTCCTTAGCATTTCTAGTTGAATTAGAAAAATATTTCTTATAGAATTCTGTCCGAAAAACCTCCCAAGGAATCGCAACACCATCAGGCTACAGGATACGTCGTGTTCCCTGCCACCAATACTGAGTTTCACCTTGCAACTGATAAGTTTCAAATTCAACCCATTGCTCTTCAAGAACATGTTGTGCCTGTAACGCCCTTTCTATAGCCTGAATCCAATTATCTGCATCAGTGAGATTTGAGATTCCCATGAAGGTCAGAGGGCAAACTTTCAGAAATGTAGCAAGTGTCATAGGACCATCCTCATCATTATTGTTCCCATGATTATCCTGATTTATCTGATTACCCAGTGCCTCAGCTATTGCCTGCATAGCTGCAGCCATATTTCCCAGGGCAGCCATAAAGTCTACTGGATCAGTCCCTGTGGGGGTAGGAGTAACAGTTCCTATCCTACCTCTACCTCGCCTGCGACCGCATCCGCGAGTCGACATCTGGTCCCTATACACACCAAACAAGTGATATTAAATTGATCAGTCTCAATATCGCAGGTCTAATGCTTTAAGTTCCAAATGCATGCTCACAAACGTTTATGCCATATATATCAGTCAGATATCTTAATAGCACATAAACACGTATACAGAGAATGCACAGAAGTACAATTAGTCCGTCTTTCAGGCTCTATAGGAACAAACTACTCTGATACGATAATGTAACACCCTACCACACTAAACTTTACGCTTAAGTCGTAAAATGAGGGTGGTGTGGTATTACGACCTCTAAAATAAAATGAGTACATATAATAGAAGAAGAATTATAATATGTTAGGAGCCTTGAAGAATAGGGAAAATAAAAATCACGAAATAAAAGCGCAATGCTCAAGGAACGAGTTAACTTGCGTGCTAAGAAAACCATAACTATTGAACATAAGATAACAAAAGGAGGAATAGAGGGCCAAAGATACAAAATAACAAGCTCCTAACTCAGCCTGCGAAGTCAAGACTGGCCGGAGAATATTTACACATATATACATACATATCCAAAACCCAAAAGTATATATATACAATTCTGCCTCTCCTTAAACCTCTAAGAGGATAAAAAAGAACAAGTTATGCGGAGAGAAAGCTAAGTACATATATATACATCACTGTACAACAAAACTGCACAGTAACCCCTCCGCTTTAAGAGTCCAGACGCCTAACGAGATGGCTCCCGACCTACCTCTGAAAAACAATAACATAGTATGGAATGAGAACCAGAGGTTCTCAGTATGGTAAAGGTGCCACACACATAAGATATAAGATCCTGGGAATGCCAGAGGAAATCCTAGAATGCCAACACTCAGATTATAGAGCTTAAAGTACTAAATAGAAGCCATAAAGGTGGTTTTCTAAGAATATTTAAACCTAACTTAACTTAACCTTAAATCTAAGTCCCATACTGCCATTCCTCCATACCTCCAACTCCATCATGCATTTTCACAGACAAATAGACAGATAAAAGCAAGCACAAAGAGGTTACAATTACTACAGGTAACAAATACACATTTAACATGGCAAGTACGTATAGGCACACCGAATTAAAGCGCAAGCAAGTAGTTCAAATAATATGCATATGATGCATGCCTGTCTTATCGCTGATGAGGCTCATCTGTCGGTTATCCAGCCAACCCGACAAGTCTGAATTGTACTTAGACTGTCCCCCAACGTGCATCCCCAATAGTCTATGCATTGCTTTATCTCAAATAATCAATATTGCTCAGTGGGGGTAACATTCCCGGGAATTTATATAGTGCCCGGTCACACTTACGTCGTAGGGTCAACAGAATATCGAGTTTTCAACCTGGTACACGTGGTGGCAAGCCACGGCACTTAATCCAGGGAACCTCGAATCTCAGATCATAAAATCATTCAAGCCATATTAATAATTCAATTATAATTCATCAACATCCACATCATTTTCAATCTCATCTCATTCATCATTATACATCAATCATATTCAATCCTTATCCTTCATTATCACACCTCCCATTTGTCCATCAATACTTCTATTTCAAAATATAATTCATTCTTTTCTAAATGAATCAAACTTAAAACATACTCATTTTCTTAATAACTCAAAATCAAACCATATAACCTTTGAATCTAAATCTTTTTAAATAATCATATAAACAAAATTTCTATTTTTTTATAAAATTTTGACAGCATCTCCTCTAAAACTCGGACTTTGCAACCCTTTTCGGGCCCAAACCCGCATTCTTTTCAATTCAACATACCCTTCCTCATCATCATAACAATCACCACAATAAATCTACCTCAGATCAATAATTATAGTCATACAATATTCAAATCCAACAACCAAAATTCAACTAAGAATCATAATTCACAGATCCTAGGCTTTTAATACAAAATACCTCATTATCACAACAACCTCCACAATAGTTATACCTCAAATCAATAATTCACTAAATCACCAATTAATCAACAAGCACCAAACCAACCATGTTCATCAACAGGATACTAAGTATTAAATATACACATGCAGTCCAACTTATCCTATGGTCATCTAGCCTAAGTTTTCACAGAACATTATATATTAAATTCAAGAAACCTAAACCATACCTTAGCCTATTCCCAAGTATTATTCCAATACAATTTTCCTAATAGGTCACAGCTCTCAAAACCTCAACTAATCCGCTTCCTCCAAGTTTCAGTATTCACAATTTCAAGCTCCAATTATTTATTCACAACCTAATACACATTCATAACACATATATATCCAATTTAATACTCAAAGTTCAAATTCAATAAAATTAAAATAAAATAATCATATCCTCACCTTACCCAATCTTCACATAAGCAAGAGTGAACGTTTTCCTCAAGCTAATTGGATCATAAAACATTTGAAATCAAAGAAATTCAATCTTCCCATTGAAAATTCAAAAATTGGGGGAAAAGAGGGCTGTGAGTGATTAAATAAGTTACCAGTGAAATTGTTCCGGTAGAAACGTAGAGTACGACGCGATGAACACGTGGCCGCAAACGATGCGGCGATTGGAGCTCGAACGGAGAAGTTACGGGAGTTGAAAATTTGTCGTAGGAGGTTCAGGAGTGTTTTCTTCTCCCTGGGTTCTTCACGATGCAGCAGGGGCTTTCGGGCTCATTTAAAGTGTTGGTCCAGTTGGACCGACAGCCCGGTTTGGGTCTGGTTCAACCGATTCGGTCCGTCCGGTCCAATCTTGGACCGTTTTCTTCAAAATTAGTGTCAAAATTCTCGTTTTGATGTGCTCTATCCTAATTATCTACTAATTAATCGGGGTTTACAAGGTCCCTCTTGATAGTAATTGCCTTAATTGTATAGGGACCCAACTAAAAAAAAATTGGTGCAGGGACTCAAATAAAAGAAAAAAAAAGTGAAGGGACTCAACTAAAAAAAATTGGTGCAAAGATTCAATCAAAAGGAAAAAAAAGTATAGAAACCAAATTAAAAATTTCGCAAAACTATGGGGATCAACAGAGTAATTAAACTAATAAATATTTAAAGAAAGAGAAGTAAAAATATAGATTAAAAAGATAAACGGTAAAAATTTAAAACTAAATAAAAAAACTAAAAATATATGCATATAATTTACTTATTATAATTTTATAAATTTATTTGGATTATATTATTTTATTAATTTTAATTTTTATAGAATATAAAGATAGAGAATGAGAGAAAAAAAGAGAAAAAGATAAATAAAAAGAACGAGAGAGATTGTTAATTTTGGAGAAAAAGATTATATTTTAATTATAATGAAAGAATATCTCCTAATATACTTTAGTTTGTCAAATTAAAAATATAAAATATAAAATATAAATTATAAGTCATGTATAGAATGAAAAGAATAGACAGAAATAGAAAATTGGAAAGATGTTAAAAAGAGGATGGAGAAAAGAAGTTGTTAATTTTAAAAGAAAATATTTTATCTCAATTTTAACGAGAGTGTCGTGCAATAGATTTTGGTTATTTAATAATATAGTATAGTTATATTTTAGTTTTAATGAAAAATGCTAGAAGGCCATTAAAATTTATTATTTTTGTCCATTACTTGCCATCAACTTTAGCATTGATTGCTACATTAATGCTAACTGATGGCAAAAAATATTAAATTTTAATGGTTATCTAGCATTTTTTAATTTGAATTTTAATATTTCAATTTTTATTTTAATTACAATTAAAAAATATAATATTACATAATTTAATTGTGAAATTTATAATTAGTTATTGTTAATGATATATAAAAAATATAGAGTGGACGAAAAAATAGAAGAGATAGAAAAAAGAAAAAAATCTTTAATTAAAAAAAATAATTATAATTATAATAAATAAATAACATGTGACATATTTTAATTATAAAATTAGTAATATAAAATATATAATAAATTTATGTAATGTGATAAATATAAATTTATCATTTTAATTTTTTAAATTAAAAAAATCACTATAAAATCCGAGATCCAGCTCTTTGGACATACTTTTCTTGTTATTTCAAAAACAAACTTGGGTGATCAAGACTTTGTACCGTTGGAGAATAAATAAATAAATAGGAATGAGAAGTAGATATGGAAATAAAATAGAGAGAATAGGAAGATTTTACTAAAACTCTTTAATATGTATATTTCTTTATAATTGAGATTTTATAACACACTTTCAATAATAATATACTCAATATAACATATATTGTAATTTATTCGAAGGTATATATTCCTTCTAAACTTTGTTTATGCTGTCTATCTATCTTTTGACATTGATTTGGAACCTATTTATATAGGTGGGTTTGTTTTTGCATTTGAAAGGTGAAAAGCATGTTTTTTTAACGCAAATTTTTCATTTGGCTAATTTTTTTTATAAACATAGAAGTGTTCAAATTCACATTTCCAAAAAGCAATAAATTTTAATTTCTGCATTTTATTAATAAAAATTTCTGTGTTTTTTTAATTTTTTTTAATATTATTTAAATAATATTTATTTTATCAAAATTAATTTTAATATAAAATTATCAAATATAAATCATATTGACACAAATTTACTTTTATCCAAAATCAATTTTATTTAAATTTCAATTTGGCAAAAGCCAATCCAAACACACACATAAATATCCTACAACATTAACATAGTTGCCACATTAAAATTGAAATAATAGTTGCCAAATTAGATTTGAATCAATAGTTTGGTGATGCGCCTATTGACATCCAAAATATAATAATAAATTAATAATACTATAACATTTTTTTATGTCAATTTAGGATATATTTTGTTAAAATTTTATTTAAAAAAATTCAATAAAAAAATTTTTAAGTGAAAAAAAAGAGTACAACATCCATTTATGATGAGAACTGTCTCGTTAAAAATTTTGTAAAAAAAAATTCAATAAAAACAAAAATTTGATTAAAAAAAAGAGTATAGTCTCTCTCTTTATTATTAACATCACTTAAGATATCGAAATCGACACATTTCGATCTGGTATACCAATTTTTCAAATGAAAATGTTAGAAGTGACTGAATAATAAATCTACCAAATTATCTCTTAAACGAATCTGTTGAAAATCGATTATTCTTTTGAAGATAATGCGTGAAGAAGAATTTAAAAAAAAATATGCTTTATTCTATTATTTTTGATATATTCACCTTTAAGTTGATCAATGCATGTTACATTATTTTCATACAAAATGGTTGAAGCTATTTTTTTTATTAGATAGTCTACGTGACAATTCAATATATTAAATCAAACCTCTAAGTCAGAAACATTAACGACTTGTTTCATGTATCACAAATATTATAACATGATTAGAAGATATTGCTACTATAGTCTATTTTGTGGATCTCCATGATATAGCAGTATTACCATATATGAATAGATACCCGATTTGAGATTTGTATTTGTGTGAATCAAATAAATATCCTGCATCTTCATAGCCAACTAATTGTGACTTGGATTCATATGGATAAAATAGTTCCATATCAATTGTTCTACAAAGATATCGAAAAATTTATTTGACTCTATTCTAATGTCTTTTGGTTGGAGATGAATTGTACCTTACTAATAAATTTACAACGAATAATATATAAGGTCGTGTATTATTAATAAGATACATTAGTCCTCTAATGACACTAAGATATGGTACTTAAGGACTAAGAACCTTTTCATTTTCTTCTTTAGGACGGAACGGGTCCTTTTTCATATCCAAAGATCTTACGATAATTGGAATACTTAATGAATGTGACTTATCCACATAGAATATCTTCAAGATCTTTTCTGTGTAAGTTGTTTGATGAGTAAAGATCCCTTTATTTGTATGTTCGATTTGCATATCAAAACAAAATTTAGTCTTTTCGAGATCTTTTATTTCAAACTCTTCTTTTAGAAATTTTATAATTGTTGGAATCTTTCAAGAGTTCTACTAATATTTAAAACATCAACATACACAACAATTATAATGAATCCAAATGTAATTTTTTTTATGAAAACACATGGACATACATCATTGTTCTTGAATCTTTTTTATCAGATACTGAGTAAGACGATTATATCACATTAGTCCGGATTGCTTTAAACCTTATAAAAATCTTTGCAATTTGACCGAATATAATCCCTGAAAACATTCATTAGATGGTTTAGATATCTTAATTCCTTCAGAGATTTTCATATAAATATCACGATCTAATGATTTGTATAAATAAATTATCATCATATCCATTAGATGCATATCAAACTTATGGTATGCAGATAAACTGATCAGATAATGCAATATAATTTATCCACTGTAGAAAAATATGTTTTTTCATAATCGATTCTAAGTCTTTGTAAAAATCCTTGTGCAATAAGTCTAGCCTTATACGAACTACAGGTCCATATACTTCATATTTTGTAATTGAGTCTAATTCTGCTTTCATATTTTTTTTCTATTTTGGCCAATTATTTTCTATCAACATTCTTCTACCGTTCTTCGCTCAAGATCATCATTTTCATGCATAATGTGAAATGCTACATGATATACAAATATTTTATTGACAATTGTCTCATTTCGGTTCTATTTTCCTCCCATAAAGATATAATTTATCGAGATCTCATTATTTTTATAATTTTCTAATTTTTCAAGTACCTGGACATCTTCTAGCGTTAAAACTACATCATAATTTTGAACAACTGCTAGTATCTTTACTATGTTTTATATTTTTCAATATGAATAATATTTGTCTTTTTTTTTCGAGGATCTTAGTCTTTGAAACCGATAGATCTACTACGCTTCTGGCATTAATTTATTTCGGTAGCCATTTGTCTAATTGGAACATTAATTTGAATTGGGACATTTTCAGCTAGTATATAGGATTTAATTATCCTTTTCGTCTCAGAAAATGTATTAAGCAGTTCATTTGCTATTCGTTATAAATATATAATCTTTTGAATTTCTAGTTCATATTGTCCTAATCGTGGATCTAGATGCATCAAGGATGATGGAATTCAATTAAGTTCTTTTTCAAGTGATTTATCCACTCCCCCTAATGTTAAAAATATTGATTTATCAAAATGACAATATGCAAATCAGACTTTAAATATATCTTCGGTTTGTATCTCAAGATACCTCACAATAAAGGGAGAATCATATCCAACATATATCCCTAATTTTCTTTGGTGTTCTATATTAGTGCGATTAAGTGAGCCAACTGAAACATATATTGGACACCCGAATATTCTTAAATAAAAAATATTTGGTTGTTGGCCAAAATCTAACTGTAGAGGAGAGAATTTGTGGTAATTCATTGGCTTTAAACAAATAAGTGATACGGCATGCAAAATGGCATGCCCCAGGTAGAGGTTGAAAGATTTGTTCTCATAAGTAAGATTCTAGCAATCAATTAGATTTGTTTAATAAGGGGCTCTATTAGCCCATTTTGTGTATGAATATGAGCTATTGGATGTTCAATACTTATACTATTGGCCATACAATAAGTATCAAAAACTTAGGAGATAAATTCGTCAACATTATCAAGACAAATTATTTTGATTAGATTTTTTAAAAATTGTGCTTTGAATCAAATAATTTGAGTAAGTAATATCGTAAATACCAAGTTGAAAGAAGACAATAAATACACATGTGACCAGGAGCAAAACTACCTACTATGGAGGGAAGGGAGTGCCCCCAAAATTCTTTACAAAAATAATAAAAATCAAAAGAATGACCCCTTAAAAAAATATATGGTCTCTCCCCTTTGAAAAATGTATGGCTTTTCGTAATTCCCATTCAAAAAGTGGGTGCCTTAAAGAATAATTTGAAACTAGTGTGTTATTTGGGTCATGGATCATATACTTAGTTAAAAAAAAGTCCTAATCCATATTAAAAGTGAAGAGAATCTAAAACGACAGTAACAAGTTAACAAATCACTTGTTCAATTTTTTTTCTTTTTCAAATAGAAAACAAAATATTACTCCATATTTTTATTATTTTCATTATCATTTATAAGATAACAAGTAGTTTTTAGTCTTCCATGATCATTTCTCATTCTTCTTTCTTTTATAAGTTATTTCTTTTATTTGTTTGTTTTTGAATAATGTATGTATTTATTTATTTATCTAGTTTATAATCTTATAATAATAATTTAGGTTTTTGAAAGAAATTAAAGATGATAATCATGTAATTATAATACTATTCTAGCATGTATTGTTTTTAATTTTTTTCCCTTATTATTAATTGTTTGTGATATTGATATTATTGATTTATAAAAATAAAATTAATTGAGTTTAATTAAGTTGCATAATGTTTATCTTATTATTTATGTAAATTCTCAATTGTAAGAATTTAGTTGAATCATGGGCAAGATGAAAATAATAAACACTTTTTTTAAAAGGACTAGCCAGAAGAGTGAAGATGTTTCTAATATTGTTACATCAACACCAACCCCTTCAATACTTGAGGCATCAAACATGAATACTTTAACTCCTCAACAAGATAGTTCAAATTCAAAGCGCCAACAACGACTGAACAATGGAAGTATGTCATTTGGTAAGAGATCCAGGATTTCGACCAATAATTTGGAAGTTTTATCCAAGTAAAAGAGATAAAATTAGTCAAGTTTATCTTAAAGTTGGGTCAAATCAACCAATACTTGATAATTATCCATTCTCGAGCAATACAAGTCATCGTCGTCATTTTCAAGCTTCTTGGTTTGAATTATACCCTTCATGTTAGAGTATTATATTGAAGATGATGCTATATATTGTTTAACATGCTACCTATTTGCTATGGAATCTTTAATCAACACAGGTTCAAATGCTTTCATTGAAAATAGCTTCAAGAATTGGAAGAAGGTAAATAGTGAAAAAGATTGTCCTTATTTGAATCACATTGACAAAGATCCCAATTCGTTCCATCAGAGGGCAAGATGATTTGATGAAGTATTCACAACATGTTGATACACTTATGAAATGACAAACATTAGAGGAAATTGAGAATAATCGACGTAGATTTAGAGTATCTATGAATTGTGTTAGACGGTTGACTTTTCAAGGTTACGCTTATAGAGGCCATAATAAAAGCTTGAGTTTAGATAATCGAGGTACCTTTATTGAATTGTTAAAGTTTTTGGGTTCTTACAATAGTAGTGCCCAAAAATTTGTTTTAAAAAATGTTCCTAGATTTGTTAAATATACTTCAAGTGATGTTCAAAAAGAAATTCTACATGTTCTAAATACAATGGTGAGACACTCAATTAGAAAGGATATTGGAGATGCCAAATTTTGTATCATCATTGATGAAGCTGTGATGAATCTAAAAAGGAGCAAATGCTATTGTTTTGAGATTTGTTGATGTAGATGATTTTGTTCGTGAACGCTTCTTTGATCTTGTACATATTAGTGATACTAGTGCTTTGACTTTGAAAAAAGAACTGGTATCTGTGCTTTCTATTTATAATCTCCAAATAAAAAATATTCGAGGTCAGGAGTATGATGGTGCTAGCAATATGAGAGGAGAATGAAATGGTTTACAAGCTTTATTTCTCAATGATTGCCGACAAGCATATTATGTCCATTGTTTTGCTCATAGATTGCAGTTAGCACTAGTGGCTGCTTTAAGAAAAGTACTTCAAATTCATGAATTTTTCACACAATTGACTGCTATTGTAAATATTGTTAGTGCATCTTGCAGACGACATGATCAACTACAAGAAGCTCAAGAAATTGAAAATGCAAAATTTATTCCCATTGATGAGCTAGAAATAGATCAAGGTGCAAATCAAGTGGGCACATTACAAAAAACTGGGGATACAGGATGAAATTCTCACTTTCATTCTATTTGTAGCTTAATAAGAATGTTTGCAACTACTCATACCATTCTTAATAACATTATTAATAATGGTACAACTTCTGTTCAAAGAGGTGAGGCTTATGGTGCCAATAAAGTGCTATCCTCATTTGAATTTGTTTTTTCGTTACATTTGACGAAGAAAATTATGAGGATTATTAATATTTTATGCCAAGAATTACAACAAAAATCTCAAGATATTTTAAATGCAATGCATGTTGTTTCCACATCAAAATTACTTCTTCAAAAATTGAGGGATAATGGTTGGTGCAATTTACTTGAGATGGTTAAGAAGTTTTGTGAGAAACATGAAATTGACATCCTTGATATGAGTACACAATACACCGTTGGAAGAGATCGATCTAATAAATCAAAGATAACAATTGAGCATCATTATCGAGTAGATGTATTTTTGGCAGCACTTGACTCTCAAATACAAGAGTTAAATAGTAGATTCAATGAGGAAACCATGGAGCTTTTGACTTTAAGTACTGCTTTGGATCCTAAAGACAATTTTAAGTTGTTTAATATTCAAAATATATACAAGTTAGTTGAAAAGTTTTATCCTTTAGATTTTTCTAATCATGAAAGAATTCTTTTGAATGCTCAATTGCAATATTATGCATTTGATATATCGAATCATCTAAAAGATGTTGGGACACTTTCTGAGTTATGCCAAAGATTAAAAGAAATGGAAAAATCAAGAACTTATCATTTGGTTAATAGACTGATTCACAATGTCTTGACTCTTCCAGTATCTACAACAACAACAGAAAGAGCTTTTTGGCAATAAAAATTATTAAAATAAGGCTTCGGGATAAAATGCCAGATGAATTTCGTGCAGATAATTTAGTCATTTACATTGAAAAAGAAATTGCAGCTACTTTCAGTACAGATTCAATAATAGATAACTTTGAATCAAGGAAAAAATGTCAAACTCAATTATCTATGTAAATTACAAATTTTAATTCATTTCAGTTCTAGTAATATTATTATTAATTTTTTCATTGCATAAGTTATGATTGTGATTTAAATTATTTACATGAAGCATAATGTATTTTTTAATAATTTTGCAGGAAATGTCTAAAAAGGAATTGAATAGTATTTGAAGATTCTAAAAGTAAGTATGCAACAACCTATATTTACAATATTTGAAATTAGTTTTGAGATATTTGTGTCTAATTATTTTAATATACGATATGTTCAATTATCTTATAAAAAAGTAAATTCTAAGTCTTAGTTGTTATTTTTAATTAAAATTATATATATAGTTATTTTTTATTTTTTGTTAAAATAAAAAACTAAAAAAATGTTTGCCCCCTGCTAAATATTGTCTAGCTTCGCCTTTATGTGTGACAATCTCGAAGATGCATCTATTAGGACCATAAAATATCTAAAAGATTCACAAAGTGGATGAATTGGTCCATATATATCGCCTTGAAACCTTTCCAAAAATTTAGGAGTAGATTTAAATCCAATCTTTACTAATGATAGTCTTAAAATTACCTTTTTTCTTAGAATATATAGCACAAATAAAATTCACTAAATTTAATAATCTTTCGATTTTTTAGCAAATGTCCATGTGAGTTTTCAATAATCTTTCGCATCATAGTTATTCTAGAATGACCCAATCGGTCATGCCAAATAATGAAATTATTTAGATTAGTATACTTCTGGTTTACAATAGCATGTGATTCAATAGTACTAATTTTAGTATAATCTAACCAAACGAAAGTGAAAGTATTTTTTCAGTATAACTTTCTTATTTGAATCACTAATTGTGATGTATAAGTACTCATTATTTATCTCATTCATAGTCTCAATATAATATCTATTTTGACGAATATTTTTAAAATTTAACAAATTTCTTGAACACTTAGCAGACAATAATATATTATTTATTATGAATTTTATTTCTCTAGAAAATAAAATAATAATTCTTTCAGAGTCTTCAATCACATTATCTGAAGTAATAATAATATTAACAAATTTTTCTTTAGAAATAAGATAAACAAAATTAAATATTATTTTTAATAATGATATACTTGTACTTTCTACAAGATAAATATCTTTATTATATGTTTTTATTATTTTCTTCAAAAATAAATAATAATAATTAGATCATAATATAAAGAATTTTAAAATATTTTATATATGTGATAGAAAAATAAAATAAAATAAAATAAATGTATAAACAATAAAATCGCATTTTTGAACAGTAGATATACCAAAAAAAATTTTGAGAGATGATTTGAATCCTTAATAAAAACGTAAACATAAATATTTTAATGAATATTATATTCAAATGCATCAAACTTTAGATTCAAATTCATGGAAAACAAAATTCAACAAAAATTTTTTTTACATTTCAGTGACATAAAAAACATAGAAAACGATGAACCAAACTATTAATTTTTTATTATTGATTAAATAATTAATATTTTCTTTAAAATTTTCAAAAAAGTTAAATATTTCGTAATGAATGACATAATTTTTAACAATATTTTTTAAAATGAAATTTGCTTTCATTCGTTTATCATCTTTCTTTTAAAGATGTTTGGTAAAGATTAATTAAGTACTTTGGGTACGTGACCAATGACTCTTATCACTACAATGAAAGTATTTATTTTCTGTTTTTTTATTCTACTTATTATTTCTTTTATGATTATCCCGCTTTTGGTGATATTTTTTCTTGTAAATTTTTTTTCTTTTATAATTTTTCTTTTTATCAAAATCTTATAATTTGCCACATTTATTTTAGAAAATAGGACAGTACCAATTAGACGCGCTTCATAATTTTTAATGAGCAATTTATTATTTTGTTTAGGAACAAGGAGGCAAAAAATTTAGTTTAGAATATTTTTAAATCATTTTTTTTATATTGCTGTTATAGGAGTACATTCGAAGCATGAAAAGTCGAGTAAGTCTTTTTCTAACATATTGTTATTAGTTATCTTTTTTTCACATTATTTTATTCATGAGGTAATTCGAAACATTGTGAAATTATATTCATTTATGAATTTAAAATTTTGTAAGCATAAATATATCCATTCATAACAGACTTGAGAAAGTATCACAGCTTTTTAGTGATTATACATTTTCTATGTTCTATCACATATATGTAGAATCTTTTAAGTAAGGTATTCATTCTTCAATACTTTGTCAAGATGACTATAAATGAAGATCATGTTGTGATAAGAATGCTTTATCACATCTTATGTGGATGCCCATTCTCAAGGATGATTGTATTTAATATAGTTTGAAAAAGTAAAGCCTTGCACATGTATAAATAGGGGCATAGGCGCTTTTTACACACAACAAGCAATAAACAATTCTCTCTCTCTCTTATGTTGCAATACTTCTCTCTCTTTACATTTCTTTATTTTATATTTGTTACCTCTTCCTTATTTATTTATTTAGTTATTTTATAACACGTTATCAACATGAATCTCTAACAAAGTTTTAGGAAGACTTCAAAAAAATGGCAAGGACATATTCTAAAGATATTTGCCTTGTGGATAGTGCAAGTTCGCACACTATTCTTAAAAGTACTATATATTTTACCCATCTTGTGCCAAAAGAAAAATATGTTAATACTATTATTGGCTCAGGCAATGTGATAGAAGGCTCAGGAAGAGCTATAATTTTGTTTCCTGGAGGAACAAAATTTATAATAAATAATGCACTATTATCTACCAAGTCTCTGAGGAACTTGTTGAGTTTCAAAGATATTCGCCGAAATGGATATCATATTGAAACAATAAATGAGGAAAATCATGAGTATTTATGTATCACAACTCATGATTCAAATAAGAAAGTTATATTAGAAAAGTTGCCCTCACTTTCATCTGGGTTATATTATACCAAGATTAGTGCAATTGAATCACATACCATTGTAAACTAGAAGTTTACTAGCCCAAATAAATTCATAACTTGGCATGATAGATTGGTTCATCCGAAAACAACCATGATGAGGAGAATTATTGAAAACTCCCATGGACATTCACTAAAGAATCAGAATATTTTTAAAACTAGTGAATTTTGTTGTGCTGCATGTTCTCAAGGGAAGTTAATTTTAAGGCCATCACCAGTAAAGATTGGATTTGAGTCCCCTGAATTCCTAGAAAGGATTCAATGTGATATATGTGGACCTATTCATCCACCATGTGGATCTTTTAGATATTTTATGATCCTAATAGACGCATCTTCAAGATGGTCACATGTGTGCTTATTATCTTCTCGCAACCTGGCGTTTGTGAGATTACTGGCTCAAATTATTCGATTAAAAGCACAATTTTCAGAAAATCCAATCAAAGCAATTCGTCTTGATAATGCTGGTGAATTTACTTCCTAAGCTTTTAATGCTTATTGTATGGCTAATGGAATAAGTGTTGAACATCTAGTAGCTTATGTTCACACACAAAATGCGTTAGCAGAATCACTTATTAAATGCCTCCAATTAATTGCTAGACCCTTGCTTATGAGAACAAATCTCCCAACCTCGGTATGGGGGCATGCTATTTTACATGCCGTAGCACTTATTCATTTGAGGCCAACGGGTTACCATCGGTTCTCTCCTATGCAATTAGTTTTTGGCCAGCAGCCAAATGTTTCCCATTTAAGGATATTTGGGTATGCGATATATGTTCCCATTGCACCATCTAATTGTACCAAAATGGGACCCCAAAGAAAATTGGGGATATATGTTGGATATGATTCTCCCTCTATAGTGAGGTATCTTGAGTTACAAACTGGAGATGTATTTAAAGCCCGGTTTACGGATTATCATTTTGATTAATCAAAATTTCCAATATTAGGGGGGAGAGAATAAGCTTCTTTAAAAGGAACATAATTGGAATGCATCATCGTTGATGCATTTAGATCCTCGATCAGGGCAATGTGAACTTGAAGTTCAAAAGATTATACATTTGCAAAGAATAGCAAATGAATTGTCTGATGTATTTTCTGATACAAAGAGGATAACCAAGTCGTATATACCAGCAGAAAATATCCCAATTCGAATTGATGTCCCAGTTGGAAAAATTGCCACTGAAGCAAATTCACGCAAGAAGCGTCGCAGGCCTGTCGGTTCCAAAGACAAAACTCCTCGAAAAATAAAAGAGGTAAATACGATTCCTGTTGAAAAAGACATAGTAAAGACACCTGTAGTTGTCCAAAATTCTGATATAGTTTTAACGCCAGAAGACGTTCAGGTACCTGAAAATTGTGAAAATGACGAGATCTCGATAAATTATGTCTTTACAGGAAAGAAATGGGACCGAAATAAGACAATTGTCAATGAAATATTTGCATATAATGTGGCAATGAATATCATGCATGAAAGTAAGGATCTTGAGCCAAGATCAATCGAAGAATATCGACAAAGGAATGATTGGCCAAAATGGAAAGAAGCCATGAAGGCTGAGTTAGACTCACTTGCAAAACGTGAAGTCTCTGGACCTGTAGTCCGTACACCAGAAGATGTAAAACCTGTTGGATACCGATCGGTATAGATTATGAAGAAACGTATTCCCCTGTAGTGGATGCGATAACATTGCATTATTTGGTCAATTTATCTGCATATCATAAACTATATATGCATTTAATGGATGTGGTAATAGCCTATTTATACGACTCATTAGATCGGGATATCTATATGAAAGTCCCTGAAGGACTAAAGATATCTAAACCATCCAATGAATATTCGCAAGGGTTATACTCAGTCAAGTTGCAAAGATCTTTATATGATCTGAAGCAATCTGGACGAATGTGGTATAATCGTCTTACTAAGTATCTGGCCAAAAATGGATTCAAGAATGATGATATCTGTCCATTGATGAGCGGATAATTTATACGCTTTTTGGCATTATTTTTATTATATTTTTATTAGTTTTTATTTAAAATTCACTTTTCTAGACTTTACTATGAGTTTCTGTGTTTTTCTGTGATTTCAGGTATTTTCTGGCTGAAATTGAGGGACCTGAGCAAAAATCTGATTCAGAGGCTGAAAAATGACTGCAGATGCTGTTGGATTCTGACCTTCCTGCACTCGAAGTGGATTTTCTGGAGCTTCAGAAGCTCAATTGGCACTCTCTCAATTGCGTTGGAAAGTAGACATCCTGGGCTTTCTAGCAATATATAATAGTCCATACTTTACCCGAGATTTGATGGCCCAAACAGGCGTTCCAAGTCAGCTCAAGAATTCTGGCGTTTAACGTCGGAACTGGCACAGAAGTGGGAGTTAAACGCCCAAACTGGCACAAAAGCTGGCGTTTAACTCCAAGAAAAGTCTCTACACATAGAAGCTTCAATGCTTAGCCCAAGCACACACCAAGTGGGCCCGAAAGTGGATTTTTATGTCATTTACTCATTTTTGTAAACCCTAAGCTACTAGTTCTCTATAAATAAGACCTTTTGCTATTGTATTTTCATCTTGGTTCTTCTGGTTCCCTCTCTGGGGCCGAAGCCAATGATCACCATTATCACTTATGTTTTTTCAACGGTGGAGTTTCTACACACCATAGATTAAGGTGAGGAGCTCTGCTGTACCTCGAGTATTAATGCAATTACTATTGTTCTTCTATTCAATTCAGCTTATTCTTGTTCTAAGATATCACTTGTTCCTCAACTTGATGAATGTGATGATCTGTGACACTCATCATCATTATCACCTATGAACGTGTGCCTAACAACCACCTCTGTTCTACCTTAGATTGAGTGGATATCTCTTGGATTCCTTAATCAGAATCTTCGTGGTATAAGCTAGAATTGATGGCGGCATTCTTGAGAATCCAAAAGGTCTAAACCTTGTCTTTGGTATTCTGAGTAGGATTCAAGGATTGAATGACTGTGATGAGCTTCAAACTCGTGATTGTGGGGCGTTAGTGACAGACGCAAAAGAATCACTAGATTCTATTTCGACATGATCGAGAACCGATAGATGAATAGTCGTGCTGTGACAGAGCGCGTTGAACATTTTCACTGAGAGGACGGGACTGTAGCCATTGACAAC
>NC_029777.3:98653886-98654582 GCF_000817695.3 Arachis duranensis | reverse complement strand
TTAGACTAAAGCTTTAGACTAACATTGCATGATTCCTGGAAATTCTTATTAAGAATTTTGATATCCTTATTTTCTTTTTCATATATCGAAAAATCCAAAAAAATTATAAAATCTTAAAATAAAAAATAATTTTATGTTTCTTGTTTGAGTCTAGTGTCTAATTTTAAGTTCGGTGTCAATTGCATGTCTTTATTCTTCTAATTTTCGAAAATCACATGCATTATGTTCTTCATTGATCTTCAAGTTGTTCTTGATGATTTCCTTGCTTTGATCTTTAAATTATCTTGTCTTGAGTGTTTTGTTGTTTCTCATATGCATTCTCAATTTGTTAGTGTCAATAGTATACAAACTTCTAAGTTTGGTGTCTTGCATGCATTCTTTATTTGATTTTAGTTGCATTTTGATTATTCCTCATCATTAAAAATTCAAAAAAAAAATTCTTAATTTGTGTCTTTTCAAGTCAATAATACAGAGAATTGAAGATTCAGAACATGCAGTAGAGGAATTACACAGAAAAAGTTGGGCGTTCAAAACGCCCATTGAAGAAGGAAAACTGGCGTTTAAACGCCAGCCAGGACACCTGGCTGGGCGTTTAACGCCCAAAAGGGTAGCATTTTGGGCGTTAAATGCCAGAATGGATACCATTCTGGGCGTCTAACGCCAGGATGGCACAAGAGGGAAGATTTTGTTTTTAAT
>NC_029777.3:98653225-98653724 GCF_000817695.3 Arachis duranensis | reverse complement strand
AATTAATGATTTGATTCAACATTTCAAGTGTGTTGCCTTTTTTGTTGAGAAAGGTTTAATGTCTGAATCATATCTTTTAAATTTCTTGTTAGCCAAGTCATTAATTTTAAAAATCATATCTTTTTAAAACAATTTTTTTTTTCAATCATATCTTTTTAATCACATCTTTTTCAAAATTGTTCTCAATCATATCCTTTTGATTTCTAATTTCAAAATCTTTTTCAAAATCACTTTATTTCTTTCCCAACTTTAATTTTCGAAAATCATCAATCAAATTTTCAAAATTTCTTTTAATTGTTTCAAAATCTTTTACTTTATTTTCAAAAATTCTTCCCCTCTTCTCACATCCTTCTATTTAAGGACTAACACTCCTCGACTATCAACAATTTGAACTCTATCTCTCTTGATAAGTTCGAATTCTTCT
Organism: Arachis duranensis; assembly: GCF_000817695.3. Lineage (NCBI taxonomy): Eukaryota > Viridiplantae > Streptophyta > Magnoliopsida > Fabales > Fabaceae > Arachis > Arachis duranensis. The sequence goes on along the minus strand of NC_029777.3, from coordinate 98,653,300 downwards.
TCTTCTACCTCCTCCTTCTATTCTTCATTTCCTCTGACATCTCAAGGAATCTCTATACTGTGACATAGAGGATTC
>NC_029777.3:98650338-98652890 GCF_000817695.3 Arachis duranensis | reverse complement strand
TTGGGAAAGATACAAACAATTGATCAGAAAGTGTCCTTCTGACATGCTTTCTGAATGGAGCATCATAGGTATCTTCTATAATGGTCTGTATGAACTGTTCAAGATGTCATTGGACAGCTCTGCAGGAGGATCTCTTCATCTGAAGAACACGCCTGCAGAAGCTCAAGAACTCATTGAAATGGTTGCGAATAACCAATTCATGTACACTTCTGAAATGTGAATAATGGGACAAATCAGAAGAAAGGAGTTCTTGAGATTGATACTCTGAATGCCATATTGGCTCAGAACAAAATATTGACTCAGCAAGTCAATATGATTTCTCAAAGTCTGTCTGGAATGCAAGCTGCACCAAGCAGTACTAAGGACGCTTCATCTGAAAAAGAAGCTTATGATCCTGAGAACCCATCAATGGAAGAGGTGAATTACATGGGAGAACCCTATGAAAACACCTATAATCCTTCATGAAGAAATCATAATGGTGGAAGAATCAACAGAGACCTCAACAAGGTTTCAACAACAATAATGGTGGAAGAAACAGGTTTAGCAATGGCAAGCCTTTTCCATCATCTTCTCAGCAACAGACAGAGAATTCTAAGCAAAGCCACTTTGACTTAGCAACCATGGTCTCTGATCTAATCAAAACCACTCAAAATTTCATGACTGAAACAAGGTCCTCCATTAGAAACTTGGAGGCACAAGTGGGTCAGCTGAGTAAGAAAGTTACTGAACTCCCTTCTAGTACTCTTCCAAGCAATACAGAAGAGAATCCAAAACGAGAGTGTAAGGCCATCAACATGGCCGAACTTGGAGAGGAGAAAGAGGTAGTGAGCGCCACTGAGGAAGGCCTCAATGGACGTCCACTGGCCTCCAATGAGTTCCCTAATGAGGAACCATGGGAATCTGAGGCTCACACTGAGACCATAGAGATTCCATTGGATTTACTTCTGCCATTCATGAGCTCTGATGAGTATTCTTCCTCTGAAGAGGACAAAGATGTCACTAAAGAGCAAGTTGCTAAGTATCTTGGAGCAATCATGAAGCTAAATGACAATTTATTTGGTAATGAGACTTGGGAGGACGAACCCCTTTTGCTCACCAAAGAACTGGATGACTTGACTAGGCAGAGATTACCTCAAAAGAGACAGGACCCTGGGAAGTTCTCAATACCCTGTACAGTAGGCACCATGACCTTCAAGAAGGCTCTGTGTGACCTAGGGTCAACCATAAACCTCATGCCTCTCTCTGTAATGGAGAAGCTAGGGATCTTTGAGGTGCAAGCTGCAAGAATCTCACTAGAGATGGCAGACAATTCAAGAAAACAAGCTTATGGACTTGTAGAGGATGTTCTGGTAAAAATTGAAGACCATTACATCCCTGCTAATTTCATAATCCTAGAGACTGGGAAGTGCATGGATGAATCCATCATCCTTGGCAGACCCTTCCTAACCACAGCAAAGGCTGTGATTGATGTTGATAGAGGAGAATTTATCATTCAAGTGAATGAAGAATTCCTTGTATTTAAGGCTCAAGGATATCCCTCTGTAACCATGGAGAGGAAGCATGAAGAACTTCTCTCAAAACAGAGTCAAACAGAGCCCCCACAGTCAAACTCTAAGTTTGGTGTTGGGAGGCCACAACCAAATTCTATGTTTGGTGTTGAACCCCCACAGTCAAACTCTAAGTTTGGTGTTGGGAGGTTCCAACATTGCTCTGAGTATCTGTGAGGCTCCATGAGATTCCACTGTCAAGCTACTGACATTAAAGAAGCGCTTGTTGGGAGGCAACCCAATGTTATATTTATCTATTTTCCTTTTGTTATTTTATGTTTTCTGTAGGTTGATGATCATGTGAAGTCACAAAATCAATTGAAAAAGCAAAAATAGAATGAAAAAAAAAAGAAAAACAGCACACCCTGGAGGAAAACTTGCTGGCGTTTAAACGGCAGTGAAGACAGCAAAATGGGCGTTTAACGCCCAGTCTGGTACCATTCTGGGCATTTAACGCCAAAAAGGGGCACCAGACTGGCGTTTAACGCCAGGAATGGGCAAGAAGCTGGCGTTAAACGCCAGGATTAGCAGAAAGGACGTTTTTGCACGCCACTTGGTGCAGGGATGAGCTATCCTTGACACCTCAGGATCTGTGGACCCCACAGGATCCCTACCTACCCCACCACTCTCTTTCTTCTTCACCCACTCACCAATCACCTCAATACCTCTTCCCCAAAAATCCCTCACCTATCAAATCCCACCATTCTCTTCACCACTCACATCCATCCTTCATAAAACCTCACCTACCTCACCATTCAAATTCAAACCACTTTCCCCCCCAAACGCACCCATAATGGCCGAACCCTACCCCCCCTCCACCCTATATAAACCCATCTTCACTCCTTCATTTTCACACAACCTAAACACTACTTCTCCCCCTTGGCCGAAACACAAAGCCCCCCTCCATCTCATATATTTCTTCTTCTACTCTCTTCTTTCTTCTTTTGCTCGAGAACGAGCAAACCTTCTAAGTTTGGTGTGGTAAAAGCATTGCTTTTTGTTTTT
>NC_029777.3:98649862-98650171 GCF_000817695.3 Arachis duranensis | reverse complement strand
GAAGTTGTGGCCATGAAGAAGGTGATCCCCGAGGTCCCTTTCAAACTCAAAAAGAGTGAATATCCGGAGATCCGACATAAGATCCAAAGAAGAGGATGGGAAGTTCTTACCAACCCCATTCAACAAGTCAGAATCTTAATGGTTCAAGAGTTCTATGCCAATGCATGGATCACCAAGAACCATGATCAAAGTGTGAAATCGGACCCAAAGAATTGGCTTACAATGGTTCGGGGGAAATGCTTAGATTTTAGTCCGGAAAATGTAAGGTTGGCATTCAACTTGCCCATGATGCAAGGAGATGAACACCCC
>NC_029777.3:98649213-98649640 GCF_000817695.3 Arachis duranensis | reverse complement strand
GAAGTTACTATAGACTGGGCTATCATGATTCATAGCATCATGATTGGAGAGGAAGTAGAAGTTCATGAGGTTATATCCCAAGAACTTTATAAGGTGGTGGACAAGTCCTCTACCTTGGCAAGGTTAGCCTTCCCTCATCTTATTTGTCACCTCTGTAATTCAGTTGGAATTAACATAGAGGGAGACATCCTCATTGATGAGGACAAGCCCATCACTAAGAAGAGGATGCAGCAAACAAGAGATCCCACTCATGGACATGAGGAAATTCCTCATCATGAAATCCCTGAGATGCCTCAAGGGATGCACTTTCCTCCACAAAACTATTGGGAGCAAATCAACACCTCCCTAGGAGAATTGAGTTCCAACATGGGACAACTAAGGGTAGAGCACCAAGAACATTCCATCCTCCTCCATGAAATTAAAGAAT
>NC_029777.3:98647972-98649096 GCF_000817695.3 Arachis duranensis | reverse complement strand
CTTCAAGAGGAAGAACAAGCCGCCATCACTAAGGTGGACCCGTTCTTTAATCTCCTTGTTCTTTATTTTTCTATTTTTCAAATTTTTATGCTTTATGTTTTATTTATGTTTGTGTCTTATGATCATTAGTGTCTTAGTGTCTATGCCTTAAAGTTATGAATGTCCTATGAATCCATCACCTTTCTTAAATGAAAAATGTTCTTAATTGAAAAAGAGAAGAATTGCATGAATTTCGAATTTTATAACAGATTAATTATTTTGATGTGGTGGCAATACTTTTGATTTCTGAATGTATGCTTGAACAGTGCATATGTCTTTTGAATTTGTTGTTCATGAATGTAAAATTGTTGGCTCTTGAAAGAATGATGAAAAAGGAGACATGTTACTGAGGATCTGAAAAATCATAAAAATGATTCTTGAAGCAAGAAAAAGCAGTGAATTCAAAAAAAAGAGCAAGAAGAAAAAAGCCAATAGCCCTTTAAACCAAAAGGCAAGGGTAATAAAAAGGATCCAAGGCTTTGAGCATCAGTGGATAGGAGGGCCCACAGGAATAATATCCTGGCCTAAGCGGCTAAACTAAGCTATCCCTAACCATGTGCTTGTGGCGTGAAGGTGTCAAGTGAAAACTTGAGACTGAGCGGTTAAAGTCATGATCCAAATCAAAAAGAGTGTGCTTAAGAACCCTGGACACCTCTAATTGGGGACTCTAGCAAAGCTGAGTCACAATCTGAAAAGGTTCACCTAGTTATGTGTCTGTGGCATGGATGTATCCGGTGGTAATACTGGAAAACAGAGTGCCTTGGGCCACGGCCAAGACTCATAAAGTAGCTGTATTCAAGAATCATCATACTTAACTAAGAAAATTAATAACACTATCCGGATTCTGAGTTCCTATAGAAGCCAATCATTCTGAACTTCAAAGGATAAAGTGAGATGCCAAAACTGTTCAGAGGCAAAAAGCTAAAAGCCCCACTCATCTAATTAATACTGATCTTCATAGATGTTTTTGGAATTCATTGTATATTCTCTTCTTTTTATCCTATCTGATTTTCAGTTGCTTGGGGACAAGCAACAAATTTAAGTTTGGTGTTGTGATGAGCGGATAATTTATACGCTTTTTGGCA
>NC_029777.3:98610642-98647905 GCF_000817695.3 Arachis duranensis | reverse complement strand
GTTTTTAGTATGTTTTAGTTAGTTTTTATTATATTTTTATTAGTTTTTATTTAAAATTCACTTTTCTGAACTTTACTATGAATTTGTGTGTTTTTCTGTGATTTCAGGTATTTTCTGGCTGAAATTGAGGGACCTGAGCAAAAATCTGATTCAGAGGCTGAAAAAGGACTGCAGATGCTGCTGGATTCTGACCTCCCTGCACTCGAAGTAGATTTTCTGGAGCTACAGAATCCCAATTGGCGCGCTCTTAATTGCATTGGAAAGTAGACATCCTGGGCTTTCCAGCAATATATAATAGTCTATACTTTGCCTGAGATTTGATGGCCCAAACAGGCGTTCCAAGTCAGCTCAAGAATTCTGGCGTAAAACGCCGGAACTGGCACAAGAAGGGGAGTTAAACGCCCAAACTGGCACAAAAGCTGGCGTTTAACTCCAAGAAAAGTCTCTATACATGAAAGCTTCAATGCTCAGCCCAAGCACACACCAAGTGGTTCCTAAAAGTAGCTACTCATTTCTGTAAACCCTAAGCTACTAGTTCTCTATAAATAAGACCTTTTGCTATTGTATTTTCATCTTGGTTCTTCTGGTTCCCTTTCTGGGGCCGAAGCCAATGATCACCATTATCACTTATGTATTTTCAATGGTGGAGTTTCTACACACCATAGATTAAGGTGAGGAGCTCTGCTGTACCTCGAGTATTAATGCAATTACTATTGTTCTTCTATTCAATTCAGCTTATTCTTGTTCTAAGATATCACTTGTTCCTCAACTTGATGAATGTGATAATCCGTGAAACTCATCATCATTCTCACCTATGAACGTGTGCCTGACAACCACCTCCATTCTACCTTAGATTGAGTGGATATCTCTTGGATTCCTTAATCAGAATCTTCGTGGTATAAGCTAGAATTGATGGCAGCATTCTTGAGAATCCGGAAGGTCTAAACCTTGTCTTTGGTATTCTGAGTAGGATTCAAGGATTGAATGACTGTGACGAGCTTCAAACTTGTGATTGTGGGGCGTTAGTGACAGACGCAAAAGAATCACTGGATTCTATTCCGACATGATCGAGAACCAACAGATGAATAGTCGTGCTGTGACAGAGAGCATTGAACATTTTCACTGAGAGGACGAGACTGTAGCCATTGACAACAGTGATGCCCAACATACAGCTTGCCGTGGAAAGGAGTAAGAAGGATTGGATGAAGACAGTAGGAAAGCAGAGAGACGGAAGGGACAAAACATCTCCATACGCTTATCTGAAATTCTCACCAATGAATTACATAAGTATCTCTATCTTTATTTTGTGTTTTATTCATCTTTTAATTATCAATCCTCCATAACCATTTGAATCCGCCTGACTGAGATTTACAAGATGACCATAGTTTGCTTCATACCAACAATCTCAGTGGGATCGACCTTTACTCGTGTAAGGTTTATTACTTGGACGACCCAGTGCACTTGCTGGTTAGTTGTGCGAAGTTGTGATAAAGAGTTGAAATTGCAATTGACCGTACCATGTTGATGGCGCCATTGATGATCACAATTTCGTGCACCATCCATGCATTTTCATAAAGAAATCTGCATATGGGTTCATTATAATTGCTGTGTACGTTAATGATTTAAATATTATTGGAACTCCTGAAGAGATTCCAACAATTATAAAAACTCTAATAGAAGAGTTTGAGATGAAAAATCTTGGAAAGACTAAATTTTGTCTCGGCTTGCAGATTGAGCATACAAAAAATGGGATCTTTATTCATCAAACAACATACACAGAAAAGATCTTGAAGAGATTTTATATGGATAAGTCACATCCATTAAGTACCCCAATGATCGTAAGGTCTTTGAATGTGGAAAAGGATCAATTCCGTCCTAAAGAAGAAAATAAAGATATCCTTGGTCCTGAAGTACCATATCTTAGTGCCATTGGAGCGCTAATGTATCTTGCTAATAATACACGACCTGATATATCATTTGCTCTGAATTTACTAGCAAGATATAGTTCCTCTCCAATTAGAAGACATTAGAGTGGAATCAAACAGATCTTTCGATATCTTCATGGAACGGTTGATATGAGATTGTTTTATCCCTATGGATCCAATTCACAATTAGTTGGCTATGTAGATGCTGGATATTTGTCTGATCCACATAAAGGGAGATGTCAAATAGGATACCTATTCACATATGGTGGTATAGCTATATCATGGAGGTCCACGAAACAGACGATTGCAGCAACATCCTCTAATCATGCTGAAATACTAGTGATACATGAAGCTAGTCACGAGTGTTTTTGGCTGAGGAGTGTGATCCAATATATTCTATCATCGTGTGGACTGATTGATCAGAAGATAGCTCCAACTATCCTGTTTGAAAATAATACAGCATGTATTACTCAACTTAAAGGCGGATATATCAAAGGTGATAGAACAAAGCATATTTCTCTCAAATTCTTCTTCACTCATGATCTTCAAAATCAAGGGACAATTGATGTCCAACAGATCCGCTCAATGATAATTTGGCAGATTTATTCACAAAGTCACTCCCAAAATCTTCGTTTGAAAGATTGGTACATCAAATTGGGATGCGCCGATTTCGAGATATAAAATAAGGTCGGCAAGAGGGGGAGACTGTACTCTTTTTTCCTTGATCAGGTTTTTCCCATTGGGTTTTTCTTTACAAGGTTTTTAATGAGGTAGTTCCCATCACAAAGGATAGTGTACTCTTTTTCCTTCACTAAAGTTTTTTTTCCCATTGAATTTTTCTTTAGTAAGATTTTAACGAGGCAATAATCCTAAATGGTCATCCAAAGGGAAGTGTTGTGATAAGAATGCTTTATCACATCTTATGTGAATGCCCATTCTCAAGGATGATTGTATTTAATATAGTTTGAAAAAGTAAAGCCTTGTACATGTATAAATAGGGGCATAGGCTGAAGCTTTTTACACACAACAAGCAATAAACAATTCTCTCTCTCCCGTATGTTGCAATACTTCTCTCTCTTTACATTTCTTTATTTTATATTTGTTACTGATGCGTGAGCATCTTTCCTATCTTTTCCTAGTAAATTTGCATCTAATTTGTTGAGTTTAATAAAGAATTAATTATCTTTTAGCCAATATGGATGCTACTTTGAGTCTTTTGTAATTTTGTTTATTTTAGGTAGCATTCGGCTGGATTTGATGGAGTTTCTGCAGCACAAGAACAAAAGGTGATGGTAGCGAAGAGCGACGCGTACGCGTGACTGACGCGTGTGCGTGATTTGGAGCTTTCCATGGCAATGCGTGTGCGTGACTGACGCGTACGTGTGATTTGAAGATTTGCTCAGTGATGCGTATGCGTGACCGACGCATCCGCGTGACTTGCGAAAAAGACCATCGACGCGTACGCGTTACCGACGCGTCTGCGTGACTTGCGAAGAAGACCAGCGACGCGTACGCATGACTGACGCGTACGTGTGACATGCGCCACGTGCAGAAAACGCAGAAAATGCTTGGGTGATTTCTGGGCCCCATTTTAGCACCCAAGTTAGGCGCTGATCCAGTAAAGTCAAGTGGTCCCCACGTTACAAGACGCGGAGTAGTTAGTTAATTCTGATTTAAATTCAAATTTGATTTTAAAATAGGAAAAGATATTATTTTAATTTTAGAAATTAGATTTAAATTAATTAGGATTAGTTATAAAAAGGGGAGACTTCTCTTCTATTGAGGAGGTTCCATAAAGGGGATTCCATTAGGGAATTCTATACAAATTTACATTCCGCATTCCATGAGCAACTAAACCTCTACTGTTAAGGTTAGGAGCTATGTCTATTTGTATGGATTGATTTTATTGCTTTTTCTATTCTAATTCATGTATGGATTTATAATTTAAGAATTGTTTTCGCTCTTTATTTTATGAATTTGGGTGGAACGGAAGTATGACCCTTTTTCTATTTAAGTTCTTGTAAAACTTGAAAAAGCTCTTTACTTGAACAACAGCTTGAAAACATATTCTCCTAAATTTAATTATCTGGATTTAACGGGACACGTGACATATAATCCTTTTTTTTTGGGTAATTAGAGTTTTTGTGGCATATAAACTAGAATTTGATCATCACCCTCTAATTGGAATTAATTGACTAAGGAATTGACTGTTGATGAATTTTAGAGGAGACTAGAAAGGTCTAAAGAATTAGAGTCTAGTCACATATAGTTTGCCATAAATTAAATCCTACATGATTAAAATAGTTAGTAAGAAAAGTTAATCCGGAAGAATAGATAACTCTGAAGCCTTAACTGTCTCTCCAATATTTTATTTTCAACTTACTTACTTGCGTACCTGCCTTCTGATATTTTTAAATTTAAACCTTTTGAATATCTCAAAACCCTTTTTGTTTGCCTAACTAAGCCAATCAATCAATAATTGTTGCTTGATCCATCAATCCTCGTGGGATCGACCCTTACTCACGTAAGGTATTACTTGGTACGACCCGGTGGACTTGCTAGTTAGTTTGTGGGTTATTAAATCACTGCACCAAGTTTTTGGCGCTGTTGCCGGGGATTGATAGTGATTAACAACTATTAGTTGTTTAATTGCTTAGATTAGGCATTTCATTTTTAATTTTATTAAAATCTATTTTTAAAAAAATAATTTCGAAAAAAAATTAATAAATAAATAGCACCAATATTTTTCTTAATTTCTGAAATTAAGTTTGGTGTTTCCTAGTTAGTTTTATTTTAATTTTTTCTTATTTTAATTCTTAAAATTCTATTTTTTCTTCTTTGCTTTCCTGTTTACCACATGGTGCGTTTAATCTTTTTTAGTGTTTTGTGCTAAGGAAAAATAATGGAGAAAGATCACATGGGTTACTACTCACACCCGAGTAGTGATTCATATTATGGTGGATGGAGGAACTATCCAAATTTTGGTTGGCAAATTCAAAACCAAAGAAACTTCAATGCTCCATGTTCCAACTATCAAGAACCACCATCTCCATATTATACCAAGAACCATCCTCTTTTTACACTTATCAAGAACCATCATCTCCTTCTTATGCATATCAAGAGCCACCATCTCCTTATCCATCTCAAATACCATCAGATCTTGAGCTTCTCATGAAAGAATTCCTACATGATATAAAGACAAGTGTCAAAAATGTAGAGAAATATGTGCTGATGATGATCAAGAACCAAGAAGAGGAACAAGCAGATTCCTTCCCAAGAGATACAATGCAAGATCTTATGAAAGAAAGTGAGAAAATCCATCAAAGGAGTTTATACTCCAGTGAATTAGAGAACTTTCCAACCTCACATATGGAAGAAGAGGAAGATGCACAACCTCCCATGCCCTTGGTAAGCAATGAAGAAGAGATTGAATTAAAAGAAAGCTACCAAGAGGAAGAGATTGAAATTGAGGAAGCTTGCAAAGAGGTAGAAGAATTCAAAGAAGAACACAAGGGAGTGGAGCTTGCAATACCTCTTCCAAAGCCATCACCATCCAATACAATATTCAAGTGGGTAAAATTTCTATCCTTAACCTTTACTTTCTGATGAGTGGATAATTTATACGCTTTTTGGCATTGTTTTTAGATAGTCTTTAGTAGGATCTAGCTACTTTTTAGTATATTTTTATTAATTTTTAAGCAAAATTCACATTTCTGGACTTTACTATGAGTTTGTGTGTTTTTTTTTTGTGATTTCAGGTATTTTCTGGCTGAAATTGAGGAACCTGAGCAAAAATCTGATTCAGAGGCTGAAAAAGAACTGCTGATGCTGTTGGATTCTGACCTCCCTGCACTCGAAATAGAATTTTTGGAGCTAAAGAAACCTAAATGGTGTGCTCTCAACTCCGTTGAAAAATAGATATCCAGGGCTTTCCAGCAATATATAATAGTCCATACTTTGCTCAAGTTTTGACGACGCAAACTGGCGTTCAAACACCAACTTCCTGTCCTATTCTGGCGTTAAACGCCAGAAACAGGATAGAAGCTGCAGTTAAACGCCCAAACTGGCATAAAAATAGGCGTTTAACTCCAAGAAAAGTCTCTACACATGAAAACTTCAATGCTCAGCCCAAGCACACACCAAGTGGGCCTGGAAGTGGATTTCTGCATCATTTACTTATTTTTGTAACCTTAGTAACTAGTTTAGTATAAATAGGACTTTTTACTATTGTACTCATATCTTTTGGACTTTTGACATCTTTGGATTATCCTTAGATCGTCTTTGGAACATTTTTCCTTACTTTTGCATCATCACTTTTGTATTTTCAACGGTGGAGTTTCTACACACCATACCTTAAGGTGTGGAGCTCTATTGTTCCTCGAGTATTAATGCAAAGTACTACTATTTTCTATTCAATTTATGCTTATTCTTATTCTAAGATATTCATTCGTACCCAGGAAAATGATTAATGTGATGATTATGTGACACTCATCACCATTCTCAACCTATGAACGCGTGCTTGACAACCACTCCATTCTACATGAAAACAAGCTTGAATGTATATCTCTTGGATTCCTGATCCACGACACATGGTTGCCTCTCCTGACAACAGAGCCTTCCATTCCGTGAGATCAGAATCTTCGTGGTATAAGCTAGAATCAATTAGCAGCATTCTTGAGATCCGGAAAGTCTAAACTTTGTCTGTGATATTTCGTGTAGGATCTGGGATGGGATGATTGTGACGAGCCTCAAACTCATGACTGTTGGGCGTAGTGACAGACGCAAAAGGATCATTGGATCTTATTCCGACACAAGTGAGAACCGACAGATGATTAGCACTACGTAACCCGTAGCTGGACCATTTTCACTGAGAGGATGGACTGTAGCCATTGACAACGGTGATCCCCCTACATACAGCTTGCCATGGAAAGGAGTATGAATGATTGAATGAAGACAGTAGGAAAGCGGAGATTCAGAAGGAATAACGCATCTCCATATGCTTATCTGAAATTCCCACCAATGAATTACATAAGTATCTCTATCTTTATTTTATGTTTATTTATCTTTTAATTATCAAAACTCCATAACCATTTGAATCCTCCTGACTAAGATTTAAAAGATGACCATAGCTTGCTTCAAGCTGACAATCTCCGTGGGATCGACCCTTACTCGCGTAAGGTTTATTACTTGGACAACCCAGTGCACTTGCTGGTTAGTTGTGTGAAGTTGTGAAAAAGAGTTGAGATTACAATTGTGCGTACCAAGTTGTTGGCGCCATTGAGATCACAATTTCGTGCACCAAGTTTTTGGTGCCGTTGCCGGGAATTGTTCGAGTTTGGACAACTGACGGTTCATCTTGTTGCTCAGATTAGGTAATTTTCTTCTTCTTTCAACCTTTATTTTATTTTCAAAAAGTTTTCAAAAATCTTTCAAAAAAATTTTCTTCTTTTTCGTCTTTCCAAAATAATTTTAAAAAAATCCAAAAAAAAGAAATTTAATAAAATCATAAAAACCAAAAATATTTTGTGTTTCTTGTTTGAGTCTAGTGTCAATTTTTAAGTTTGGTGTTAGTTGCATGTTTTAATTTTTCTAAAAAAAATTTCGAAAATTCATGTATTGCATTCTTCATGATCTTCAAGTTGTTCTTAATGAGTCTCCTTGTTTGATCTTCATATTTTCTTGTTTTGTGTCTTTTGTTATTTTTCATATGCATTTTTGAATTCATAGTGTCTAAACATGAAAATTTTCTAAGTTTGGTGTCTTGCATGTTTTTCTTTTCTTGAAAATTTTTTTCAAAAATAAGTTCTTGATATTCATCATGATCTTCAAAATGTTCTTGGTGTTCATCTTGACATTTATAGTGTTCTTGCATGTATCATTTGTTTTTATCCAAAACTTTTATGTGTTGAGTCCTTTTGTGGTTTTTCTCTTTCCTCATTAAATTCAAAAAAATAAAAAAATAAATATTTTTTCCTTATTTCACTCATAAATTTCGAAATCTTTGGGTTGACTTAATCAAAAATTTTTAAAATAAGTTGTTTCTTGTTAGTCAAGTCAAGATTTCAATTTCAAAAATTTATCTTTTCAAAATCTTTTTCAAAATCAATTTTTTTCATTTTTTTCCTTTGTTTCTCGAAAATTTTCAAAAATCTTTTTCAAAACTTTTCAAAATCTTTTTCTATTTTCATCTCATATTTTTCGAAATTAATACTAACAACTAATGTTTTGATTCAAAAATTTCAAGTTTGTTACTTTCTTGTTAAGAAAGATTCAAACTTTAAATTTTAAAATCATATCTTTTGATTTCTTGTGAGTCAAGTCATTAATTTTGATTTTAAAAATTAAATCTTTTTCAAATTTTTTTCAATCATATCTTTTCAAACATATCTTTTTCAAAATCAATTTCAAAATCTTTTCTAACTTCTTATCTTTTCAAAATTGATTTTCAAATCTTTTTTTTTCAATTAACCACTTAACTTTTTGTTTGATTTTTAAAATTCTTATCTTTTTTAAAACTACCTAACTAATTTTCTCTCTAATTTTCGAAAACACCTCACTCTTTTTCAAAATTCTTTTAATTAACTAATTGTTTCAAATTTTAATTTTAATTTTATTTCTTCTCTTAATTTTTGAATTCTAACTAAATTTTAAAATAAAAACACAAATATTTTCTTTTTCCTTTTAATTATTTTTGAAAACTCTCTCTCTCTCATCTTCTTCTATTTATTTAATCACTAAACTTCTCTTCTTCTTATAATTCGAACCCTCCCTCCCTCCCTCTCTGTGTTCGAATTCTTCATCTCTTCTCTCTACATCATTCTTCTATTCTTTTCTTCTTCTACTCACATAAAGTAATCTTTATACTATGACATAGAGAATTCCTCTTCCTTTTCTGTTCTCTTCTTTTTCATATGAGTAAGAGCAAGGACAAGAACATTCTTGTTGAAGCAGATCCTGAACCTGAAAGGACTCTGAAGAAGAAGCTAAGAGAAGCTAAATCACAACAATCCAGAGAAAACCTTACAGAGAATCTCGAAAAAGAAGTAATGGCCGAACCCAACAACAATGCAAGAAAGATGCTTGGTGACTTCATTGCACTAAATTCTAACTTCCATGGAAGAAGCATCTCAATCCCTACCATTGGAGCAAACAACTTTGAGCTAAAGCCTCCATTAGTTTCTCTTATGTAACAGAATTGCAAGTTTCATGGACTTCTATCAGAAGATCCTTTTCAGTTTTTAACTGAATTCTTGCATATATGTGATACTTTTTAAGACCAATGGAGTTGATCCTGAGGTCTACAAGCTTATGCTTTTCCCTTTTGCTGTAAGAGACATAGCTAAATATGGTTGGACTCTCAACCTAGAGATAGCCTGAACTCTTGGGATAAGCTGGTCACTACTTTCTTAGCCAAATTCTTTCCTCCTCAAAAGCTGAGCAAACTTAGAGTGGATGTTCAAACCTTCAGGCAGAAAGAAGGTATCCCTCTATGAAGCTTGGGAAAGATACAAGCAACTGACCAAAAAGTGTCCTTCTAACATGCTCTCAGAATGGACCATCCTGGATATATATTTTATGATGGTCTATTTGAATTGTCTAAGATGTCATTGAACCATTCTACAGTTGGATCTATTCACCTGAAGAAAATGCCTGCAGAAGCTCAGGAACTCATTGAAATGGTTGCAAATAACCAGTTCATGTACACCTCTGAGAGGAATCCTGTGAATAATGGGACACCTCAGAGGAAAGGAGTTCTTGAAGTTGATGCTCTGAATGCCATTTTGGCTCAGAATAAAATGTTGACTCACCAAGTCAATATGATTTCTCAGAGTCTGAATGGATTACAAAATGCATCCAATAGTACTAAAGAAGCATCTTCTGAAGAAGAAGCTTATGATCCTGAGAACCCTGCAATGGCAGAGGTGAATTACATGGGTGAAACCTATGGAAACACCTATAATCCGTCATGGAGAAATCATCCAAATTTTTCATGGAAGGATCAACAAAAGCCTCAACAAGGCTTTAACAATAATAATGGTGGAAGAAACAGGTTTAGCAATGGCAGCCTTTTCCATCATCCTCTCAACAACAAACAGAGAATTCTGAGCAGAATCTATCTAGCTTAGCAAATATAGTCTCTGATCTATCTAAGGCCACTCTCGGTTTCATGAATGAAACAAGGTCCTCCATTAGAAATTTAGAGGCACAAGTGGGCCAGCTGAGTAAAAGAGTCACTGAAACTCCTTCTAGTACTCTCCCAAGCAATACAGAAGAGAATCCAAAAAGAGAGTGCAAGGCCATCAATATAACCAAAGTGGCCGAATGCACAGAGGAGGAGGAGGACGTGAATCCCAGTGAGGAAGACCTCATGGGACGTCCTCTGGACAAAAAGGAGTTCCCATTTGAGGAACCAAAGAAATCTGAGGCTCATATAGAGACCATAGAGATTCCTTTGACCTTCCTTCTACCATTCATGAGCTCTGATGACTATTCATCTTCTGAAGAAGATGAAGACATTGTTGAAGGGTAAGTTGTCCAGTATTTAGGAGCAATCATGAAGCTGAACACCAAGCTATTTGGTAATGAGACTTGGGAGGATGAACCTCCATTGCTCATTAATGAACTGAATACCTGGGTTCAACACACTTTACCTCAAAAGAAACAGGATCCTGGTAAATTCTTAATACCATGTACCATAGGCATCATGACCTTTGAGAATGCTCTGTGTGACCTAGGTTCAGGTATTAACCTCATGTCACTCTCTGTAATGGAGAAACTAGAAATCTTTGAGGTATAAGCTGCAAGAATCTCACTAGAGATGGTAGACAAATCAATAAAACATGCTTATGGACTAGTAGAGGACGTGCTAGTAAAGGTTGAAGGCCTTTACATCCCTGCTGATTTCATAATCCTAGACACTGGAAAGGAGGAGGATGAATCCATCATCCTTGGCAGACCCTTCCTAGCCACAACAAAAGATGTGATTGATGTTGACAGAGGAGAGTTGGTCCTTCAATTGAATGAGGACTACCTTATATTCAAGACTCAAGGTTCTCCTTCTGTACACATGGAGAAGAAGCATGAAAAGCTTCTCTCAATACAGAGTCAAACAAAAACCACACATTCAAACTCTAAGTTTGGTGTTGGGAGGCCACAACCAAACTCTAAGTTTGGTGTTGGTAGGCCACAACCAAACTCTAAGTTTGCTGTTGAGAGGCCACAACCATGCTCTGAATATCTGTGAGGCTCCATAAGAACTCACTGTCAAGCTATTGACATTAAAGAAGCACTTATTGGGAGGCAACCCAATTTTCATTTATCTATATTATTTTATGTTTTCTTTAAGTTGATGATCATGTGGAGTCACAAAAATAACTACAAAAATCAAAGCAAATTCAAAAACAGCATTAAAAATAGCACACCTTGGAAAATAAGCTTACTGGCGTTTAAACGCCAGTAAAAGTAGCCGAATGGGCGTTAAATGCCCAGCCTGGCACCATTTTGGGCGTTTAACGCCAGAAATGGGCACCAGACTGGCATTTAATACCAGAACAGAGCATCAAGTTAGCGTTAAACACCAGAAACAAGCAACAGCTTGGCGTTAAACGCCAGGAAAGGTATAAAAGCTGGCGTTTAACACCAGAAACAGGTAGCAGTCTGGCGTTAAATGCCAGAATTGCACTCTAAGGGCGTTTTGCACGCCTAAATGGAGCAGGGATGAGAAGACCTTGACCCCTCAGGATCTGTGGACCCAACAGGATCCCCACCTACCCCACCTCTCTCTCTCTCCCCCTTCACACATCTTTATAATACTCTACCCAAAACACCAATCACCTATCAAATCCTATTCTCCTCCCTATATTATCTTCACCAATCACCTCCATCCCTCTTTCCCAAAAACCCCACCTACCTCACTTTTCAAATTTAAATCCTTTTTCCCTCCCAAACCCACCCAATTCCATTCGTCCACTCTCCCTCTCTTTCCTTATAAATACCCTTCTTCCCTCCTTCATTTTCACACATTACAACCACTCTCCTACCCCCCTTGGCCGAACCTATCTCTCCCTCCATCTCCTCCATTTTCTTCTTCTTCCCCTTCTTTTTTTCTTCTTTTGCTCGAGGACGAGCAAACCTTTTAAGTTTGGTGTGGTAAAAGCATTACTTTTTGTTTTTCCATAACCATTTATGGCACCTAAGACCGGAGAAACCTCTAGAAAGAGGAAAGGGAAGGCAAAAGCTTCCACCTTCGAGTCATGGGAGATGGAGGGATTCATCTCAAACGTCCATCAAGACCACTTCTATGAAGTTGTGGCCAAGAAGAAAGTGATCCCTGAGGTTCCTTTCATGCTCAAGAAGAATGAGTATCTAGAGATCCGACATGAGATCAAAAGAAGAGGTTGGGAAGTTCTCACCAATCCCATTCAACAAGTCAGAATCTTAATGGTTCAAGAGTTCTATGCCAATGCATGGATCACTAGGAACCATGATCAAAGTATGAACCCGAATCCAAAGGATTGGCTTACAATGGTTCGGGGAAAATACTTAGATTTCAGTCTGAAAAATGTAAGGTTGGCGTTCAACTTGCCAATGATGCAAGAAAATGCACGCCCCTACACTAGAAGGGTCAACTTTGATCAAAGGTTGGACCAAATCCTCATGGACATATGTGTGGAAGGAGCTCAATGAAAAAGAGACTCAAGAGGTAAGTTGATTCAATTGAGAAGACTAGACCTTAAGCCCGTGGCTAGAAGATGGTTGGAGTTCATCCAACGCTCCATCATTCCTACTAGCAACCGATCCGAAGTAACTGTGGATCGGGCCATCATGATCCATAGTATCATGATTGGGGAGGAAGTGAAAGTTCATGAGATCATACCCCCTAGAACTCTACAAGGTGGCTGGTAAGTCCTCCACTTTGGCAAGGTTAGCCTTTCCTCATCTCATTTGTCACCTATGCAACTCAGCTGGGATTGACATAGAAGGAGACATTCTCATTGAAGAGGACAAGCCCATCACTAAGAAAAGGATGGAACAAATAAGAGAGCCCACTCATGGACCTCAACAAGAGCATGAGGAAGCCCCTCATCAAGAAATCTCTGAGATGCCTCAAGGGATGCATTTTCCTCTATACAACTATTGGGAGCAACTCAACACCTCTTTAGAAGGCTTGAGTTACAACGTGGACCAACTAAGGGTGGAGCACCAAGAGCACTCCATCATTCTCCATGAGATTAGAGAAGATCAAAGAGCTATGAGGGAGGAGCAACAAAGGCAAGGAAGAGACATAGAGAAGCTCAAGCATTCCATTGGATCTTCAAGAGGAAGAACTAGCCGCCATCACTAAGGTGGACCCGTTCTTTGATTTCCTTGTTCATATTTTTCTGTTTTTCGAATTTGATGCTTTATATTTGTCTATGTTTGTGTCTTCACTACATGATCATTAGTATCTAGTGTCAATGCCTTAAAACTATGAATAATTCCATGAATCCTTCACCTCTCTTAAATGAAAAATGTGCCTAATTATAAAAGAACAAGAAGTACTTGGATTTCAAATTTTATCTTGAAATTAGTTTAATTATTTTGATGTGGTGGCAATACTTTTTGTTTTCTGAATGAATGCTTGAACAATGCATATTTTTTATAGTGAAGTTTATGAATGTTAAAATTGTTGGCTCTTAAAAGAATGATGAACAAAGAGAAATGTTATTGATAATCTGAAAAATCAACATACTAAACTAGGAGAATCAATAACACTATCTAAAATTCTGAGTTCCTATAGATGCCAATCATTCTGAATTTCAAAGGATAAAGTGAGATGCCAAAACTGTTCAGAAGCAAAAAGCTACTAGCCCCGTTCATCTAATTAGGACTAAGTTTCATTGATATTGTGAGATTCATTGTATATTCTCTTCTTTTTATCCTATTTTGTTTTCAGTTGCTTGGGGACAAGCAACAATTTAAGTTTGGTGTTGTGATGAGCAGATAATTTATACGCTTTTTTGGCATTGTTTTTAGATAATTTTTAGTAGGATCTAGCTACTTTTTAGTATATTTTTATTATTTTTTAAGAAAAATTTAAATTTCTGGACTTTACTATGAGTTTTTGTATTTTTCTGTGATTTCAGGTATTTTCTGGCTGAAATTGAGGGACCTGAGCAAAAATCTGATTCAGAGGCTGAAAAAGGACTGCTAATGCTGTTGGATTCTGACCTCCCTACACTCGAAATGTAATTTTTGGAGCTACAAAAACCCAAATGGTGCGCTCTCAACGGAGTTGGAAAATAGACATCCAGGGCTTTTCAGCAATATATAATAGTCCATACTTTGCTTGAGTTTTGATGACACAAACTGGCGTTCAAACACCAACTTTCTGCCCTATTCTGGCGTTAAACGCCAGAAACAGGATAGAAGTTGCAGTTAAAAGCCCAAACTGGCATAAAAACTGGCGTTTAACTCCAAGAAAAGTCTCTACACATGAAAGCTTCAATGCTCAGCCCAAGCACACACCAAGTGGGCCCGGAAGTGGATTTCTGCATCATTTACTTATTTCTGTAACCCTAGTAACTAGTTTAGTATAAATAGGACTTTTTACTATTGTACTCACATCTTTTGGACTTTTGACATCTTTGGATTATCCTTAGATCATCTTTGGAACATTTTTCCTTAGACTTGGAGGCTGGCCATTCGGCCATGCCTGGACCATCATCACTTTTGTATTTTCAACGGTGGAGTTTCTACACACCATAGCTTAAGGTGTGGAGCTCTGCTGTTCCTCGAGTATTAATGCAAAGTACTACTATTTTTCTATTCAATTTACGCTTATTCTTATTCTAAGATATTCATTCGTACCCAAGAACATGATGAATGTGATGATTATGTGACGCTCATCACCATTCTTAACCTATGAACACGTGCCTGACAACCACTCTGTTCTACATGAAAACAAGCTTGAATGTATATCTCTTGGATTCTTGATCCACAACACATGGTTGCCTCTCCTGACAACAGAGCCTTCCATTCCGTGAGATTAGAGTCTTTGTGGTATAAGCTAGAATCAATTGGCAGCATTCTTGAGATCCGGAAAGTCTAAACCTTGTCTGTGGTATTCCGAGTAGGATCTGGGATGGGATGACTTTGACGAGCTTCAAACTCATGACTGTTGGGTGTAGTGACAGACACAAAAGGATCATTGGATCTTATTCCGACACAAGTGAGAATCGACAGATGATTAGCCCTACGTAACTCGTAGTTGGACCATTTTCACTGAGAGGATGGACGGTAGCCATTGACAACGGTGATCCTCTATATACAGCTTGCCATGGAAAGGAGTATGAATTATTGAATGAGACAGTAGGAAAGCGGAGATTCAGAAGAAATAACGCATCTCCATACACTTATCTGAAATTCCCACCAATGAATTACATAATTATCTCTATCTTTATTTTATGTTTATTTATCTTTTAATTATCAAAACTCCATAACCATTTGAATCCGCCTAACTACGATTTACAAGATGACCATATCTTGCTTCAAGCCGATAATCTTCGTGGGGTCGACCCTTACTCACGTAAGGTTTATTACTTGGACGACCTAGTGTATTTGCTGGTTAGTTGTGAAAAAGAGTTGAGATTACAATTGTGTGTACTAAGTTGTTGGCGCCATTAAGATCACAATTTCGTGCACCACTTTCCCACTTGAATATGAGCTACTTGAGACAGATGGTCAACTTAGAGCTCTTTGTGGCATTAAGAGTAAGAGGAAGATGGTTAGTGGCAAGAGTTGTCAAGCAAGGTTCAATATGGTTGCATGCTCCAAATTGAAATGAAAGGATTGGTGTAGAGCTCAGTTGAACGGGTCTAGAAGGTTGTTTGGATGTCTCTGTGAGAATTCAGATTGCTTGCCACCCGATGGGAACAATGGTGATCCACAAGAAGACGGGTGTAAAAGCATGGTTTGGGACCCTGGAATTCATTCCCATAATCAACACTCTTGAGGCCTTGTCACTTGCTTCAACTTGCTCGAAGGCGTTATGCACCTAGCTTGGAATCCCGGTGGCCATTGGAATTACAAACATTGGTGGAGATTCCTGGATCAATACAAGCACAAGCCACCATGACAAAGAGCTCACCACATGTCCAACTTAAGGACTTTAACTAAAAGTGCTTGGTGGGAGGCAACCCACCGTGGTATGATCGTTCCTTTCTATTCTTAGTTATTTTTTGTAGTAGTAGTTTTCTTACTTATTTGATTTTTATTGAGTTCTTACTAATTTTCTGATCATGCAGCTATTTTAGAACAGGAACCGGAAAAAAAAAAGAGAAGAGGAGCACATGATGCGCAAGCGTCGCTGACGCGTACGCATCATATGCATGTGCGTGAAAAATAAAATTTGACAGAGAGTTGAGCGGGAGTAGCGCTGAAAGCATGCTGGAAGCGTGCGCGTCAGTGACGCAAACGCGTGACCTTGAAATTCGACATAAATATGTGTTTGGGCAATGACTTGTGCTGGTCTTAGGGCTGGAAGTGTGCTAGACGCACAAAATTGACCACGCATACACGTCCCTAATGTGTGCGCGTCCGTTGCATAAATGACCATCCACGCGTGCGCGTCATGTATAAAAATATTGATTCCCAAGCCACGCAAACAGAGAGTAGTGCGAGCGCGTGGCTGGCTTCGCGCGAATCGCGCAAAACCCAGGACACGCGGACGCGTGCCTAACGCTTACGCGTCATTAAGAAAATTCCACAACCCACGCGTACGCGTGCTGTACGTGTACGCGTCGCCTGCGCCGCACAACTAGACTAGTTCGCCGCCCAGTTTTAATTTTATTTCCCCTCTCCCAATCCTAATTCTCTCTTGTTCTTTTATCCTTTTCTTTTTCTTTCATCATAATATTTGTCTCTTTCTATTTTTCAGTTCTTCTTTGCTTGAGGACAAGCAAACCTTTAAGTTTGGTATTGACGCTTCGCTTAAGGGTTTTCTGTTTATTCCTATGGCACTAAAAGGAAGGAATCATCTTCACTGAGGAGCACAACTTGAAGAATAAAGCGACCATTGGGATAACTAAGGTGGTTGAGTTCCTTTCATTTTTTTCCTCCTCTCTTTTTCTATGTTATGTTCCGATTTTCTGCTATTTTGCTTTGTTTGTTGCATGATCTTTTATTAGTTAGAATCCTAGGACTAGTTTAGTTTTCTCTTAATTGCTTTAATTCTGAAAAGATGTCTCATGTATTACTCACTGAGCTTGAATTCAAATAAAAAAATACAGAAGTGATGTATTGCATGAGAAATTAAGTTAATTTTAAGAGTAGTCTTATTTACTTAAATGTGGTGGTATTAATTGTAATTCTGAATGCATGACATGAACAGTGCATATTTAAATTTGCATCAAAGAATGTTGATGTACAAGAAACGGGAATTTAGAGAATTATTATGATTTCTATGAAATTAATGAAAGTTTAATCCTTGAAGCAAGAGAAACAGCAAAAGAAAAATAAAAGCAAGGTCCAAGGCTCTGAGCATCAATGACTAGGGAGGTCAAACATGATTAAAAGTTCAAAGAGTTGTTTTCCTAGTCACATGCTTGTGGTGTTCTTGTATCAAGTAATCATTGAGACAAAACATTTAGAGTCGAGATCAATTGTAGAGTACGCCAAAGGCTTTGAGCACCACTGTCTGGGAATAATAAAAAAAAACAAAAATAATAATAATAATAATATTTAGAACTTAAAGAGAGTTCCCCAATTAAGTGCTTGTGGTGTTTCTGTGTCAAGTAAAGCTTGAGACAAAATATTTAAAGTCACGGCTAGGCTCAAGGTGCAAAGCACCAAAGAAAAATTGATGTGTTCAAGGATTAAATTGAGTTACAAAAGATCAGAGAATTCATAATATTATCCGGATTCTAATTCCGAATGACAGTGACATCCTTTTGATTCAAAAGAGAGTAAGATGCCAAAACTATTCAGGATTGCAGTTGTAAACCCCACTATAAGAAGAGACATGAGCTTAATCGAATTCTCATTCTCATGCAAATTCACATCCTAAGCTTATATTAATTCTGGTTGCTTGAGGACAATCAACAATTCAAGTTTGGTGTTGTTATGCGTGAGCATCTTTCCTATCTTTTCCTAGTGAATTTGCATCTAATTTGTTGATTTTAATAAAGAATTAATTATTTTTTAGCCAATATGGATGCTACTTTGAGTCTTTTGCAATTTTGTGTATTTTAGGTAGCATTCGGTGGGTTTAATGGAGTTTCTGCAGCACAAGAACAAAAGGAGATGGCAGCGAGGAGCGACGTGTACGCGTGATTGACGTGTGCACGTGATTTGGAGCTTTCCATGGCGACGCATGCGCGTGACTGACGCGTACGTGTGATTTAAAGATTTGCTCAGCGACGCGTACGCGTGACCGACGCGTCTGCGTGACTTGCGAAAAAGACCATCGACGCGTACGCGTGACCGACGCATTTGCGTGACTTGTGAAGAAGACCAGCAACGCGTACGCGTGACTGACGTGTATGCGTGACATGCGCCACGTGCAGAGAACTTTGGGGGGTGATTTCTGGGCCCCATTTTAGCACCCAAGTTAGGCGCGGATCTAGTGAAGTCAAGTGGTCCCCACGTTATAAGACGCAGAGTAGTTAGTTAATTCTGATTTAAATTCAAATTTGATTTTAAAATAGGAAAAGATATTATTTTAATTTTAGAAATTAGATTTTAAATTAATTAGGATTAGTTATAAAAAGGGGAGACTTCTCTTCTATTGAGGAGGTTCCATAAAGGGGATTCCATTAGGAATTCTATACAAATTTACATTCTGCATTCCATGAGCAACTAAACCTCTATTGTTAAGGTTAGGAGCTCTGTTTATTTGTATGGTTTGATTTTATTGCTTTTTCTATTCTAATTCATGTATGGATTTATAATTTAAGAATTGTTTTCGCTCTTTATTTTATAAATTTGGATGGAACGGAAGTATGACCCTCTTTCTATTTGAGTTCTTGTAAAACTTGGAAAAGCTCTTTACTTGAACAACAGCTTGAAAACATATTCTCCTAAATTTTAATTATCTGGATTTAACGGGATACGTGACATATAATCCTTTTATTTTTGGGTAATTAGGGTTTTTGTGGCATATAAACTGGAATTTGATCATCACCCTCTAATTGGAATTAATTGACCAAGGAATTGGCTGTTGATGAATTTTAGAGGAGACTAGAAAAGTCTAAGGAATTAGGGTCTAGTCACATATAGTTTGTCATAAATTAAATCCTACATGATTAAAATAGTTAGTAAGAAAAGTTAATCCAAAAGAATAGATAACTCTGAAGCCTTAACTGTCTCTCCAATATTTTATTTTCAACTTACTTACTTGCGTACCTGTCTTCTGATATTTTCAAATATAAACCTTTTGAATATCTCAAAACCCTTTTTTGCTTGCCTAACTAAGCCAATCAATCAATCATTGTTGCTTGATTCATCAATCCTCGTGGGATCGACCCTTACTCACGTAAGGTATTACTTGGTACGACTCGGTACACTTGCCGGTTAGTTTGTGGGTTATAAAATACCGTACCAGTTACCTCTTCCTTATTTATTTATTTAGTTATTTTATAATAGATCATAGCTTTAACTTTATCATTTTGAGATATTTTATTATCAGTTTTAATAGTGTCTCTAAGATCTTATTAAATCAAGATAAATTTTAACATCTAATATTTATGATAAATAGTTATTTTCAGATATATTAAGAATATTAAATTTAAGATAAAAAAATTTTGACATAATATAAATTTATTATTGGTAATAACACATATATTATAATTTATTTAAAGATATATATTCTTTCTTAACTTTCTATATGCTACTTTTTGGACATCCTATAACATTAACACAGCTGCCACGTCAGAATTAAAGGATTTGGATTTTCTAAAGTTTGAATTTTATTTTAAAAAGTAAAGTGTGATCTTTTATTATTAATTTTATTGATGAGACTAAAAATAAATATAAAAAAAATTATTCAAAGATGAAAAATTATACTTTATTCTCTAAAATGGAATTCAAATTTTAGATGATTCAAATCCAGAATTAAAATAAGGGAAAAAGACAGATAGGTCCCTGACTTTTCAAACTTTTGACAAATACATCCCTGACAAAATTTAAATACAAAAAGTCCCTGACTTTAACAAACGGAGGACAATTTAGTCCTTCCGTCTATTTGTCTCTCATACACCTAACAGAACTGGGTGACGTGACTAAAACGGTGTACAGGTGTCCGTTACGGTGCCACGTTGGAAGGGAAAAAAAGTTCGAAGGACAAATAAGTCCTTAACGTCATTTTACAAATAAAGTTCGAAGGACAAATAGGTCCTTGAGAATTTTTTTTCATTATACTTCTATTATGCTTCTATTATGAGAATTTAGTTTATAAAATTAGGCTAATTTTTTTTGTATGGAAAAAATATTGGTGTTTTTGTTGAAAATGGGAGAATGTGGTGTAATTATAGATGGGTGGATTTTTTTTGTGGGAAGTCAACACGTGGGGGGCGTGGTGCAACACGTGGAGGGCGTGTTGAACACGTGGCAGCATCTTAGCCAACACGTGGGGGCGTGCTGAATAATTTCCATAATACTGTAATACACTTCAAATGTCAATATTCAACCAAAACACCAATTTTTTTTCCATATTAAAAATAATTTCTGATAAAATTATGCTTGTATTTTGAAATCTAGTTAACTTGTTTTATTCTACAATTTAAATTATTTGTATTAAAATTGTAGAAATTGGACTTGTTACGTTTCTACTCTTTTTCTTAAATTGCATTAGTTTAGTTTTAGTGCATTTGTGTATTATATTAGAATTTGTTAAATTGCATTAGTTCAGTTTTCATCGTACCGGTGGCATTAGTTAGCATCAGTTCATTTATGCATCAAGTTAGCATTAGTTCATTTGTGCGTCATTCATGTATTAAGTTATCTAAAATTTAAAATAATTTAATGTGTATAATTTTACATTTAAAATATTTTAATTGTAAAAAAATATCGAATGACATATTTTGATTTGTCAAATTACTAATATAAAATATAATTATATATAGAGTAAAAATAGTAGAGAGAAATATAAAAATGGAGAGAGGTAGATGAAAGAATTTAGGAAATGAGTTTATTAATTTTGAAAAAAAAAATTATTGAGGACCTATTTGTCCTTCGAACTTTATTTGTAAAATGACGTCAAGGACTTATTTGTCCTTCGAACTTTTTTCCCCTTCCAACGTGGTACCATAACGGACACCTGTACACCGTTTCAACCACGTCACCCAGTTTCGTTAGGTGTATGAGAGACAAATAGACGGAAAAACTAAATTGTCCTCCGTTTGTTAAAGTCAAAAACGTTGTTGTATTTAAATTTTATCAGAAATATATTTGTCTAAAATTTAAAAAGTCAAGACCTATCTGTCTTTTTCCCTTAAAACAATAGTCGTCGAATCGAATTTGAATTAATAGTTTGGTGATGGGCTACTCATACCAACCATTGACATTCAAAATATAATAAATAAATTAATAATACTATAACACATACTTCGTTCTCAGTTTTTCATTACTGAATCAAAATGGGAGGGGAAGAAGAGGCCGAGACCCAAACCTCCATCTGCAAAGACGCTCCCAATCTCCTCTCATTCTTCGTTGACACCTTCGTCGACTTCTCAGTCAGTGGCCTCTTCCTCCTCCCGACGCCGCCGCTACAAAACCCTAACCCTTCAATTTCCCGCTCCCTACCGCCATTACCCACCCGGCTGCCCTCTCCGAGCCGCCTGATCGCCGTCGGCGATCTCCACGGCGACCTCGACAAGACGAAGCAGGCGCTACGCCTGGCCGGCCTTATCGACGCCTCTGACCGCTACGTAGGGGGCTCCGCCACCGTCGTCCAGGTCGGCGATGTCCTTGACCGCGGCGGCGACGAGCTCAAGATCCTCTACTTCCTCGAGAAGCTGAAACGCGAGGCGGCCCGCAGCGGCGGCAAGATCATCACCATGAACGGCAACCACGAGATCATGAACATTGAGGGTGATTTCCGCTTTGTAACGAAAACAGCTCTAGATGAATTTAGGGTTTGGGAGCAGTGGTTCAGTGTTGGTAACAAAATGAAGGGCCTCTGCCAAGGTTTAGAAACCCCCACAGACCCCTTCAAAGGGGTTCCGATGTCATTTCACGGTGTGAAAAGAGAGTTCTTCGACGGGTTTCGAGCCCGGGTTGCGGCCCTGCGGCCTAACGGCCCAATTTCGAGTAGGTTTCTGTCGCAGAATGTAACTGTCTTGGTTGTTGGGGATTCCCTTTTTGTTCACGGAGGGTTGTTGCCGCAGCATGTTGATTACGGTTTGGAGAGGATCAATGAGGAAGTTAGGGATTGGATTAATGGCTCCTCGGGGAAGTTTTCGCCGCAGTATTGCAGGGGGAGGAACGCTGTCGTTTGGTTGAGGAAATTCTCAAATGAGGTTGCTCAGAATTGCGATTGTGCGACTCTTGAGCATGTTCTGAAGACGGTCCCTGGTGCGAAGAGGATGATCATGGGACACACAATTCAGACGGCTGGTATTAATGGTGCCTGCGAGAACAGAGCTATTCGGATCGATGTGGGCATGTCGAGGGGGTGTGGTGGTGGTTTGCCTGAGGTTTTGGAGATAAGTAAGAATTCTGGATTGCGGATATTGACTTCGAATCCATTGTACCAGAATATGGGCAATGCTGGGTTGAATGTGGGTAAGGAAGAATTGTTGATTCCTGCACATGGTGGACTTAGGGAGGTAGAAGTTAAAGCTTGAAGTTAAGGAGGTTTAGCTTTTAGTGTTATTGGTTAAACTTTCATAAGCTATTGTTGGTTTTTGTTTCAAGTGGCAACGAATGAATTGGGGGATTGTACAGTGTAGGATGTTATCCACATTTTTTCTCTTTGGTCCACTATGAAGACTTTGTGAGGATGCTGAATTCATTGAATGTCTTAAGACCTTTACCATGACTGGTAAACAAAATCATTCTTGTATTGAAATAAATGTTGCTTGTAAAGTTTATCATTGGTATGTGAAGTATGAAAAACATTGAATAATGCTTTGATTTATCAAGAACCATTGCTAGGAAGGTACCTCTTTCAGTGTCTTTTTATTTTGGTGAAGAGGGCTTGGAGCTATTTCCATTATATTTGGTTCATTGTTGATATCCTCATTGATCTGGTGGATGCTTAGGTTTCGTCACTATTAATTTCACAATGAACTTATTCTTTCTGAAATGAATGGATGACTTCTTTGAACACAAGATATATGCGTTAAACATCTTGGCCATTATTCTATGCTTAGTCTGCTATATGACCTTTTTTTAGCTAAATCATTTGGTTGAATATAATCGTTGATTGCATTAACTTATGGCTTTTTATAACCCATGATGTGCCCAAAATAAAGGGATTGTCTAACAAATGCCTTTTAAAGGTTACTAATGATGGTAAATTTTAAAAGTTTTTTTACTCAATAGGTGCATTGAAAAATGTAAACTTCTTATGTTTTCTAAATAATTAAGCACATGAGCGAACTTGTTAAGGGAACTAATAAGCCAAATTCATAAAGAGGAACTTTATTGTTTATCATGTGCTGAGAATTTTATTGAGAACTTGGGGAGTTTTCAGCAAGTTCCATTGGGATATGGGAATTGTCATGCTTCCATTAAGTTATATTAAGCAACGAAAATAAAAGCCTATTTCCTTTTAGCTGCAATTCATAATTAGGTAAAAAAGCAGTGTACATTTGTTGTTAAAACTTAAAAGTCCCATTGGTGATGAAGTGTATGTTCCCTTATTCTTCTCTTAGAACCAGTTCATTGATTTGATTCTGAATTTGGCATCGCTCTCTGTTGTTGTTTATTGTCCGCATTGAGCATTCGTTCATCTTTTTGCATATCTTGATAATTCTCTTTACATCCTTCCCCCTTCCCCCTTTGTTCCTTTGAAAGGTTTAATTCATGCCTGAGCTGTGTTCTTTCAGGTACATATGATGTGGGGAACAAATCTAGGGTTCCATGCATGGTTGGAAAGCGAGAGGAGCATCAGTCATACTGTACTAACACTTGTTCTGCCCGGTCCACATACCAGATATATATCCTCTCGCTATTCTTTTTCTTTCATTTGTTTATTTATTTGAGTGGGAAAACGGTTTGGAAAGAGGGAGGAAATGATGAGAAAAGTGGGATTGAACCTCTTCCTCACATCTTAAAATATACCCTGTTCCTCAACCACCCTTGAGAAACTATTAAGCTTGGTTTCTACCACTCTAATTAGATGAAGACCCACTAATTTGTGACAGTAATGCAAAATAGAATGTTTGAAGTCCTTTGCATTGTAATATTAGGGAGTGTCTTAGAACAAGGCAGCTGAGTTTGCTGTCTTCTGCACGGCGATCATGGTTGCAACACCCAGCTACTTGGCAACAACACTGACAAGAATTTGTTTTTTGGGTTTAGCTAACAGTTTTAATAAACACATAATAAATTTATTGAAGCTTTATACTTTATATATTTTCTATTAAAATTTTCTCAGTTAATACTCTGAATCCGTGTTCTTAGAAAAAAAAAAAAAAGATAATCTAGGTAACAAATATTGAAACACAATTCAGAAGAACAAAGCAAGCTAAAATATGCATAACTGCAAGATTGTAGTGAAATATAATAGTTAACAATAATAGAATGTACATCTAAAAGACCTTTCTATAATAAAAAGATGCAGAGATATGAATTAAACTAAATTAGATCTATAACTAATTGGAAAACTTTCAAGTATATTGGTACATCATTTTAACTGTTGGTTTTAATTATATATATTATATATATTTTTTATAATTAAGATCAACAGTTAAAAATCACTGAAACACCAATGTATTGCTATACTTGAAAATTTTTCTAACTAATTATAATTAATTCTATCAAATCAAATTTTGATTGAGTCGATTAAAAGTAGGAACATTTATATTTAAATATTTCATAACACTTCTCTTTGGATATTCATCTTCTCTTTGGATATTCATCAATAAGGTACTTTGCTAAAATTTTACTAAAAAACTCTATGGAAAAACCGTGACGAAAAATAGTACATTTCTTTTGACGAGGGCTATTTTGTTAAAATTCTTGTCAAAAAAATCCTGTGGACAAAAACTTTAATAAGAGTATAATTTCTTCCTCTTTTATCAACATCGAGGTCTTGAAATCTATATATTTTCGATCTTGTGCAGCAGCCTTTCAAAAGAGATTAGTCTACAAGACTATTGTTTGACAACATGTATCGGATATTAGTTGCCAATCATAGCTTCTAAAGAGTAAAGAGTTGCTCTCTGGTGGAGCTGTGCATAATGTAATGTGTTATACTGTTATCATATAAAGTTGTGTGTGTTTCTTCAATATAAGATAATCAATAGGATGCTTCAACATGTTGATTAACTGCCTTTTTTATAGGACTATCCATGAATTGTTTTGTGAAATAGTTGTCATAGTCAACTTTGTAGACTTCCACTATATAGTAATATCTCCATGTATAGCTAACTTGTTTGAGATATGTATTTATGTGGATTTGTCGAGTAGTAAATTAGACACTCTTCTTTTTTATTTTTAACCTGTCCTTTTTTAAATAAAATCAAACTCGATATTAATTTTTTAACCAACTTTTAGTTAAGGAGTCTATCTTTACTCTTATTTCTTCAAAAAAGAATGGACTAAATATTGATTAATTGATTTTTCTTGTTTCTTTTTAATTAGTATCTGCAATATTTTGTTTACAAAAGCGATGTCTATATCATATATTCATATTCTTTCAAGTAATGTGTATAGGTTTTGTATGTATCCCTGGAACAAAATATCTAGTCATGCTTATCTACTCTCAAGTCTCAACTAAATATCTTCTGAAAACCGTTGTGAACAAAGTCACCAGTACAAGGACTATTGAAGAACACAAGGAATATGTCACTTCTAACCTCCAGCTGCTATTTGTTACCATGGTCAAAGCCTGCTCAAATTCATGGTTATCTGAATTTCAGCAAACATTCAAAATTGTTAAGGTATCGTTTCACTAATGAATATATAAAATTGTCAAATTTTTTCTTGAATTTTAAACTGGTTTCCATGTGAGTCTCTCACTTGTTTATATAACTTAGCTCTGATAATAGTTTTACATACCTTACCCTGTTGAAAATGGAGGCAAGAATGCACTACAGTGAGATGCTGTAGTAGTAGATCATGGCAAACACCAAGAGCTCAACACAATTATTACGAATTGCTTGGAGTTTCTGCTGATTCAAATGCCCAAGAAATCAGAGAAGCTTACCGGAAGCTGCAGAAGCAGCATCATCCAGACATTGTTGGCCAAAAGGTAACTCTATGTATGGGTATGAGTAGGGTAAGATAGAGTTTAAATTCTACCCTAACTTGTAGATTTAAACTCCTCAATTTGAATCTTACTCTCACCTCAAATCTCTCATCCGGACCTGAACTTGACCCGTAAAAATAAATTTATTTTTCACTCGATCACAATATTAAGTCCTTTCACATTTTATATATTAAATATTATTTATGCCTAGTAAATTAAATTACTAATTTAGTGACACTAAATATTTATGCAAAAGATAGAAATTTGTATTAAAATTTTTACTGGCTCATCATAAGTATATATTTTATAAAAATTCACATTATATACTAAGGATGTGGGTTGGGTAATTAGGGTTGACTCAGCACCCAAATTCAACTCTGTTACAGATGAGATTGTTAACCCGTTTTGTCTGGATTAAATATCCATAAATTTGAGTTGTGCTGTTATTTCTAACATTGGTTGTCTGTGTATTTTTTTTTTATATTCTCTATAATTATTTTTTTGTTTTTGGGAAATAAATCTTTTTTGGTAGAAAATATGATATTTAGTCTTTTATACTTTCATTACGTGGAGATTGAATAAGAATAACTAGGTATTATGCTTTTTCTTTTTATTCCGTTATTTTTAGGGTCACAAGTATACTCTATTGTTGAATGAGGCTTATGAGGTGCTGATGAAAGATGATCTAAGGAGAAAATATGACGAATCAATAAATCAAATGAGGATAAGACTTGGGGAAAATAACACTCCCTTGGGCAACAGCACGTGGAAAGGACCCTTAAGACCACAAGCTTTATTTGTTGATGAAAATGCATGCATAGGTATACTCTTCATTAATTAATTAATAGAAAAGTATAGGTAGACAGTAAAAATATTAAACAATATGAATAATAAATATATTAGATATTCATTTTATTAGGTGTGCGAATGGTTATTCTAATATTAAAATTTAGATGAATAATTTAAAGATATAATATATTTTGATTTAATTAATGATTATTTATATTGTTCAAAAAAATTATTAATTACCTAATATTATCCTTAATTAATATATAATCAAAAGCATATATGATTCATATGTGTGCCTATAAGAACCGAAGTGAACACTAATCCAATTCATATCAGGATGCAGAGAATGTGTTTATCATGCAAGCAACACATTTATCATGGATGAAGCTCGTGGATGTGCACGAGTCAAAGTTCAATATGGAGACACGGACCAAAATATTGAGGTACCCTAAAAAATATTTAAAAGTTTATATTCTTTATGATACAAACAATAATAACAAGGCCGCATCTCTGGTGGCCGTGTTTTTAGTGGCTACGAGGGGCTAAGAATTGACTGACCAATGATATATTGACAAGTAAAATGTTTATATGGAACATTAAATTGAGTTTAGAGATTAAGTACGAAAAGCTCATTTTTAACTATTGCATGAATGACATTGGAAATAGATTATGTCTAAGGGGTATAATTTTTAAAACAATGAAACTCAACACAAATGTGAAGCGAATAAACAAAAAATACAACAAAACCACATCTGTTGTAATCCCTATTAAGAATTCAAAACAATAACTTATTCCAATGTCATTTTCGATATTACTATCAACAATAAAAGGGATCTTCACAATTTTACTCCTTGTAATTAAGAAGCGACAAGTTGATGATGTCTACAACATATTTTTTTTATTCTGCGACAATTTTCTGTTCCTTTCCAACGAGACATTTCAAATAATTGCGAAGAAACTTATGAACCACTTCTTGCGCTCCTCTTTCCTAGTTGTAGCACTTGTCCAGATTTAAAAGTGTTCCTTCAAAGAATCCGGAAAAGATTGTAGTCTGCCAAAATCAGATAACCAAGTGCATCACACCTGTCAAGTAAATTCACAACCAACAAATAAGTGGTGAACATATTCAACATTCTTATTACATAACACGCACACATTCTCATTTTGATTAACAATTTCAAGTTGACACAACCTTTCCTTTGTGTTCACCATACCTATCAAAACAAACCAGGCAAACAACTCAACTCTTGGAGAGACTAATCCTTTCCAAATAGTGTTAGTGAAACTATAGCTTGTTATGTCTTCCAGAAGTGTTTAATACACCTTGTTTGTCAAACTTCCAGATAACTCTATCCTCTCTGTCAATAGCTAGTTTAACCGGTCTCATGGTATCATGTAATTGATTCACAAGTTCCAACTCCTATTGGAATAACTCACGCCTCCATTAAAAATTTCAAATCCACTCAAACTCATCGTTGGGTTGAAACCGAGGAAAGCCTTGAAAACCTATCCTTAGGGGTGGAAAAAGGCCAAGCGGCTTGCTAGGGGCCTGCAGTCTGGCCTGTGTTTGGCCTGGCCTGTTATAAAATAGGCATAGGCCCAGGCTCTTTTAAAAGTCTTAATGCATTAATAGGTTAGGTCCAAGCTCACTAATTAGCTTTATTGGCCTGTCAAGTCTGCCTAGGCCTGTTAAAATATAATTAAATATATAAATAATTATTTATTATTAACAAAACTATGATATATTTTAAATTTATATATTTTGTTTTTGTATATTTTAAATACGTTAAAAGTTTAAAATTTTTTATAAATATTAAATATATGACATATTACATATAAATATTTTTATTAAAAAATAATTTTTTTAAATAATATTTTTATTTTTGTAAAAATAAAATAATTAGGCCTTTTAACATGTTTCAAGCCAGGCCAGGTTGAATAACAGGCCAGGCCTAGTACTTTATAAAGAGCCTATAACAGGTTACATGGCAGGCTCAGGTCAATTAACTGTATGACAGGGCAGGCCTGTTAAGAGCAAAGCCTGACTTGGCCTGGCCTGTTTCTACCCCTACCTATCCTTTAAAGGACCACAACTGAGCCAAACATCTTTTCAAAAATGAGTTCTTTTGTCATCACCAATCTCCATAGACAAGCTAGTTATCATCTTGTCTCTTATATGTTGCTCTTTATTATGTAGCTGACATATGTCCTTCCATGAACCCCCTCTAGTAGGTAAAGTTTGGGTAGATAAAAGCTTATTAGGAGAGAGATTATTGCAAGAGCAAACCACCTTTTTCCACAATGGACACCCCTTTTTTGAGAATCTCCACCACCACTTAAAAAAGAGTGTTGTGTTTCGAACCATCGCATTTTCAACTCCTAACACCCCTAGCTTTTTTGGAGCTTTGACTACATCCCAACTAACCAAAGTCATCCCATTCCTTCCATCCTCCTTAATCCACAAGAACCTTTTCTATAATAAATAAATTTTTCTGTAATCACCTTTGACATCTTGTATAAGCTTAAATAATATACTGGCAGGCTACTTAGTACTGTTTTTATAAGTACCAACTTCCCCACTTTGTTGAGTATCTTAGATTTTCACAAGCTGAGCTTCTCCTCCATTTTTTTGTCTATAATTGGCTTTCAAGTCTTAACTAGTCTCGGATTAGCTTTTAAGGGGATTTCAAGGTATCGGATCGAGAGAGTCGCCTCCTTGCACCCCAACAGGCTGCACATACTTCGAACCCACTGTTGGTCACAATTGATTGGGATTAAACTGAATTTATCAAAATTTATACTTAAATCCGACATCAGCTCAAAACATCGCAGAAGCCTCTTATAATTCTTAATAGTCTTCTCCTCTGGCGGACAGAACAACACAGTGTCATCAGCAAATTGGAGATGTGACAATTCTATATTGTCTCTCCCAATAAACAATGGAGATATCCGGCCGTTCCTAACTGCCTCTGCAATAATTCTATGTAGGACATCAACTACAAGTACAAACAAGAATGGACATAGAGGATCACCTTGTCTCAGGCCTCTTTCCATCTTGAACGGCTTCGTTGGCGAACCATTTATTAACACCGACATAGAGGTTGTGTCGACACACTCCATAACCCAGTTCCTCTACCTTCGCTCAAAACCCATCTTTTGCAACACAATGTCCACAAATCTCCACTTATCCCTATCATATGCCTTTTAAAACTTCAGCTTGGTTATTGCCACTTCTTTTTTCTCATTTAAAGCCAATGTAACGTTTCGCATGCAATAAGAGCCCCATCAATCATCATGTATTTTTTGCCCATTGACAAATGCACTTTGAGTCTTTTCAACCAGACCTGGCATAACTGATCTCATCCTCCTTACCAGAACCTATGAAATCACCTTATACATACAGCCAACCATACTAATTGGTCGAAGGTCCTTTATCTCCTTAGCTCCAATGAACTTTGGTGCCAATGCAACCCATGTGATATTAGAGTCCGTCGGTAACCTGGATGTGTGAAAGAATCCCAACAAAACTGCTGTGAACTCAGCCCCAATCCCATCCCAACACTTCTTGATGAAATTCATGTTGTACCCATCACTTTCTGGTGCCCTAAATGATTCACAATCCCACACTACCTCTCTAATATCCTCAACCGACGGCAACACCTCTAGAGCCTCAGCATCAGGGGCGAAGCTTAGTTGAGACAAGGGGGGCTATGCCCCCCAAACTTTTGTTAAAAAATTTAGTAATACTTTTTCAAAAAATAAAAAATAGTTCCGTTGACTCAAATACTTTACTATGACTTAAAATACTAAAGTTCAATCTTCATCTCTTGCTTTTATTGCACAATAATTTAGTTTTAAACATTCAAACATGTTGGATTTGGACTGAACTGAGTGTATTTGCATTTCACAGCTCCTCTATTCAATAAGCAACACTCCCTCTACCTCTAAGTTCAAATATAAAAAATTAGGTATTTTTTATTTATGTAATTTAATATTATTTTAATATTTGTCCTTCTAACTTCTTTTTTATATATTTTACAGGATATATATTTAAATTTTTATATAAAATAATTATAAAAAAATCAAAGAATTGATATATTTTTTAAGAGAAATGCTAATATTCAAAAAGGAGAACATATAACTTTTACAATATCAACACCTGTAGATAGTTCTTCTATTTTAATGAATCACGAAAAAAGTGAGATATAATCTTCAAAAGTTTAAAAAGTTGCATCTGATGAGTTTGAGCTTAATTCTTTGGAACGAAACCCTAGAAAATGGCTTCAAATTTGGTAATATCACCCAAATCAGAGATATGATATTAGACGAACTTATCTTAAATGTGGTTCATATGAAAAACATTTTGACAATTATTTTCTATCTAGCCCCGCAAAATTTTGTTTCAAGCTCGGCTACTGCTCAGCATCCTCTTCAGCTATCAAATCTACCAGATCATCCCTAAAGCCCACCGTAAGAGACTTCTCCTGATGATATAAATTCTTGTAGAACTCTCAAATAGCCATTTTTATTCTTGCTTGATTTCTTACTAACCTTCTATTGATTACCAAAGCATCAATCCTGTTATTCCTTCTTTTTGTTGAAGGTATATTGTGAAAGTACCTGGTGTTCTTGTCCATGTCCTTTGCAAGTCAGGAACGTTCTTGTTGAAGCTATATTGTGAAAGTATCAGTGCAAATCTTTTCTCACATACCACTTCACAGAATAAGTTACTAATGCCTTTCTTCTAGTCTCCACTATTACATCATATACCCCATTTTACCATGTTATCTGTCTTATTGATCTCTTCCTCAAAATAATTTTCTTATTCATGTCACCAAAATTATCTCTGTGCCATCTTCTCAGAGGAACCATCAAAACCTTCAATTTATCTGTAAAATGCATCTCTTCTAAACCCCTCAATTCCTCTTTAATCATTCTTAAAAAACTTTCATGTGTGAACCAAGAGTCTAGGCTTCAAAATGGTCTAGGACCATATCTCAACCTTATATTTTCTACTATCATCGGGTAATGATCTGACAAGCCTCTTGGCCCTCCTCTTAGACAAATCTCATGGAACTCCTCAACCCATTCCAGACTAACCAGAACTCTATTAATCCAACTGCATGAATGACCTCTAAACCAAATAAACTTACAGTCATTAAGCGGCAGGCCCACCAAGTGCATTTCTTGTATCCAAATTCTGAACTCTTCAACAGATACTATTAAGCTTAGTAGTACATTTTCTTTCCTCCACTTGTACAATCTCATTAAAGTCTCCCATAAAATAACAAGAGACCTGACATAGTCCGCTATATAGCTCAACTTCTCCCACA
The DNA here is from genome assembly GCF_000817695.3 of Arachis duranensis. Taxonomy (NCBI): domain Eukaryota; kingdom Viridiplantae; phylum Streptophyta; class Magnoliopsida; order Fabales; family Fabaceae; genus Arachis; species Arachis duranensis. The sequence continues at coordinate 98,615,464 of NC_029777.3, read as the reverse complement.
CAGCGAGTTTCTCATCTCTAGTATAAGCACCATAAACCAAGACAAAGCACAATTGAAATTATTCTTTAATATCATCCCTTCCACACACAACCATCTCTCTCCTTTATAATAAATACTCAATTTAAAAATGATTTCATCCCGTATTAATAACAAACCACCCGATGCACCGTCAGACTCAACATATTCCCACCCAGTATTATCACACACCCCCAAATATTTGCTACATCAAACTTCGTTATTACTTGCCTTTTAGTCTCAATCAGTTCTAACATATTAAGCCTATATTTTTTCTTTAGGTCTTTAATCATCCTCAACTTTCCATCCCCCTTCAACCTCTAACGTTCCACGAACTAAATATCATTTTAAAGGATTATTACACACTTTTTTGTTATTCTTAGGTCTGCACCATCTTGCTTTCGCCTTTTGTTTTGCCATGTCTTTGGAATCGGGGTTGGAGAACGGCCTCCAAACAGCAAGGGAAAAGAATCGACGGAGTGGCGAGGAGCCGAGGAGGGCATTAGTGAGGAAGCAGATCCATGGGGCAACAGTGATGACGTTCAGCCAGAAAGAAGGAGTTCCAGCAAGAGATGACGGCGAAGTACTACAAACAACCTCATCCAGGCCACACCAAGCAAGGAACAGAGACTTAGAATCTATGGCAGCAAAAAAACATGGCAATTAGAAAGCGGAGATGGAAGCTAGACGAGAAACCCTGGGAATCATGCTCCAAGTAGCGGCGGATGGAATCGACGAAGAAATGCAGAGGCAATCACCACAGAGGTGGTTAGAAGATTTCCGTTACGGCAGTGGCGCCCTTCGAAAGGCATGGCGAAAGTTATGGAACCAAAATGTGCCGGAACTCCGGCCACAACCTCAGGAAATTCTCACCAATCATGGAGCAGTGCGTAGGAATCATTCGAAGGGAGAAGAAGAAGAACCAAGTTGGCATATGAGGTTGGATATATTATTTCGGATCGGAACAATGGGTTGAACTGGGTCCTATCAATCAAATAAATTTAAAAAAAATATTTACCCGTTTTTTAACTAATTTATTGCTATTAAGAAACTCAACAAAAATTAAACGAAATTTTACTGTTCACATGTCAGTCACAAATTGGTTCACGAGAGTTAGTCATTATAACTACTAAACAACCATTATTACCATAGACCGCACCTAATAACTAGACCAATATAAAAGCTCAAGAAGATAGAAACGATGAGTCGAATAAACCCATTAAAAAGAGTAATTCAATTAGCAAAAATGTGAGAAAAAATTATGAGGTGTAAAAATGGTATATTGCAGACATTATTGTTATTGCTGAGTATGAATTAGTTACAAGTTACAACAGAATAAAAAATACATAGTCAAAAGGAAGAATAAAAGGGTAAAGAAGTAGTTAATTTTGACTATGGTTAAAAATTATTAATGCAATACTTTTTGGAATACAGAGTACTCTTTCTTATTTTTTTAATATTTTCTTTTCATGGTTTATTAATTCTCTTTCACCTCTCATTATTGATGTTGATAATTATAGTTATTGTGATTATTGTAAAATTCTTAGTCAGATCACTATTATTATATATCACATTTGGGTCATACATAATATATACACGAGTACGTTCTTATGATAAATTACATAGGTAGAGTCTCTTGTAAAGAAAGGAGAGTAATAATCCTCCTAAATTTTAGTTTTTTTTTATAAGTTATATAAATTTTAATTTAACTTTTTAAAAATATTTAGTTTAATCTCTTCTATATTACAAAAATATAAAATTAATTTTTGTCTCTCTCTCAAATTTAGTCCAGCTCCCTTTTGATGAATTATATATGTTTCTAATAATATATGAAAATCTTAGGTGTCAATTGAGTCATGCCCAGTGAACTGCATATATTGGGTGAAGAGAGAGGAATTAGCGGTGCTTGAGTTTCTGATCCAGCCACAGCCAAAGGCAGGGTATGGAGTATTTGGAGGTGGGTGGGAGAGGCCTGCAAATATCTTCACTGCTGCTGAGTCTTTCAAAAAACAGCTCAGGCGACAAGCAACATAACAACAACCAGAAAAAATCAAAACACTGGTTAAAAGTTGAGATTAAATCTTGAAAACTAAAATATTATATAAAATCTATACAAATATAGATAGTGTGTTTTTAATAAATTATATATATGTGATATTTTGTAAATGATTGTTAATTATTAAATAATTTGATATATTTAATTAAATTATTACCTAATATTTTTAAATTATTAATTTCACATAAAAACATGAATATTTCCGAATTTTTTATTTTAACATTGAAGAGTGAATAGAGTTTTAAGTTAATGTTATAAAAAATGAAATTTTACAGTATTTTAAAACGTTGTCAATACGCAGAACACGTATTACACTGACAATACGCAGTCTGTGTATTTGTAATATGATCCGTATATTGTAATTTAATATTAAAATAATAAAATACGTAGTTTGTATATTATAATTTAATATTAAAATAATACCATACGCAATCTGTATATTAGAAAAAGTGATTTTATGTATATATAAAAATAACAATAACATTTAATAGAGTTTAATTAACTTTTTAAAAATATAATAATAAAATTTTTTAACATTTTTTGTATATTTAATGTATTGAAAATATAAAAATATTTATTTTTTAAATAATTTTGATAAAATATTTTTTATAATGTTCTTAATTTATATTTTTAAGACACGAGTTAATAAAATTCTATTTAATATATTTAATTATTTAATCTTTTATTGATGGTTGAAACATTTATAAATAGTAAACTTTATTTTTTATTAATAAATAGCTAATAAAATTCTTTTCTAAGCTTATTATATTTGTTACAATAAAATAAATTATAAAACAATTATTCAGTATAAAAAATTTGTTATTTATATCTCATCCTTGTTAATGTAGTGATCACATTAATTAATTATGGTTGCCATTAAATAACAAGAGAGAAAAGACAGAGAACCAAATGGTAAAAATTTATATACAATTCTCTNTTTTATGAGATAATTTATTTTATTTTATTACTGGGATAAAATTTTTGTTTTTTATTAAAGATAAAAGAGATTTAAACTCATAATTTTTTAGGTGAGCATAAAAAAATTATACTATTTAAATTATAATTTAATAGTTAAAATTCTCACTCTTCAAATAAAATAATCTTAATTACAAAAAAGTATAGATAGTCAATTATAATATATTAAACTACTCTTCTATATTAGCCCATGACAACAATAAAGAAGTCTTGTGGCCCACAAATTCAGCCCAACAGAATACATAAATTCAGTTCTAATTTCAGTCTTTATTATTTTATCTTATCTTATCTTTATGTTATCTTCTCTTCTTATCTTATCTTTACTTTTATCTTTCATAAGACAATACTCTATATATATTTAGTTTTACCCTCATAGTTTACAACACATGTTCAATTCAATCAATTAATAATCAATAAAAAATATTTCTTTACTTTCCCTATTCTTTCACAATTTTATCATGGTATCAGAGCCTTGGTATCCTCCTTGAAGAGGATACATAAACTATCATCTTTCGGTGAGAAATCACCTTACATCTTTTTCAACCTCCTCTCACAATGAATAATCAATCTTCCAATTCAGTTCAAGATCCAACCAATCTTTGTTAAAGGCATCCAAGTGAAAATCCTACCCCAGTTTTGGTTACCCCGGTTCTTTACCAGCAATTCCGTCTGCGCCTCCTTTCTTCCGACAATTTCGTTTGCATTCTGTTTCAGCAGTCATATCTGCATTCTGTTTCAACAGTTTAATCTGCATTTGTTTTAGCAGTTTCATCTGCACTCTTATTGCGCTCCACGCGCGTCATACGTGCGCTTTTTTTGAAGATCGCTGCTCAAGCACAGCATCTCTTTTTATATTTTTGCCGCCGGCATCTCAAGCTCCGCTGCGCGCATTTTTTGAAGATTGCTGCTCAAGTACAGCATCTCCTTTTATATTTTTGCCGCCGGCAGCTCAAGCTCCGCTGCGCGCATTTTTTGAAGATCGCTGCTCAAGTACAGCACCTCCTTTTATATTTTTGCCGCCGGCAGCTCAAACTCCGCCGCACGCATCTTCCTCTGTGTCACTACGTCAGACGCGTCTTCCTCAACAATTTCATTGGAACTTATCCAAGCTGTGGATTATTGACATCTTCCATCCACGAGCCTGTGGGAGCATATTAAACTACTCTTCTATATTAGCCCATGACAACAATAAAGAAGTCTTGTGGCCCCACAAATTCAGCCCAACAGAATACATAAATTCAGTTCTAATTTCAGTCTTTATTATTTTATCTTATCTTATCTTTATGTTATCTTCTCTTCTTATCTTATCTTTACTTTTATCTTTTATAGGACAATACTCTATATATATTTAGTTTTACCCTCATAGTTTACAACACATGTTCAATTCAATCAATTAATAATCAATAAAAAATATTTCTTTGCTTTCCCTATTCTTTCACAATTTTATCATAATATAAATTACCTCAGTCTATTATAATATATGTCATGGATTACATTGATCAATTTAGTTATATATGACATAACGCGTAATTGTGATATATCTCTTCTTTTTCGAATGTAAATATGTTATTCCAGAAGACTATAATTTTCCTGGATTGAATCATGGCATGATGTCGGACCACAAAACATTCCTCCCCAACGAGAGAAGTAGATCAAAGTTATAGGAAGAGTACAAAATATGATGAATAAACCCATCACGGATATACTTGTCTGTTTAGATAAGTTGCCGCTTGAGAACAACACCATTTGCGTCACAACTGCTCCTATCGTTCCACC
>NC_029777.3:98590802-98610563 GCF_000817695.3 Arachis duranensis | reverse complement strand
ATATTATTATTTGATTGGTCGTTAATTTCATAAAAATTTAACTATCGGAGTACGATTGATACAAGTCAAATTAAAATAAAATAAATTTATGAGTAATTTTAAAAATTTTAACAAATTTCAAATTTTGAAGACAAAAAATTATTGTTTTAAATATTAAAAATTAGTTTTTAAATCAATCATAATGTACTTTTCATAAATATATTACTGTTTTAAATTATTTTTAATGTGTATTTTATATTTATTATATATTTTATACAAATAATTAATTTGATATCAAATTTTTTTATGTACATCTAAAATAATTATTTATTATATTATTTATCTGATCGACAAATAACTTTGCAATAATAATTTTGTTAATATAAAAAATTAATTACCAAATTAACTTTATATTTTTTTCACTATTTTTAATATTATGAGAAAGTTTTACTTTCTTCTGCAGAAATGTTAAAATAGCATTTTTTTATTTGTAATATATATACTTTTCTCTCTTTATCACTTTTAAAAAATCTATTCTTTAATCTATTTTAATTTTTGTTGTGTAAACTAACGTTAACTTTATCTCTTTTTTAAGAAAAAATAAATTAATTTTTTATTAATTTTTTAATAAATTATTTTTGTACTGATTAAATGGTATTTTTATCAAAATATTCTTTTAAAAAATTTTTTAATGAATAAATTATTTTTTCATAAAATACCCTTTAATAATTTTTTAATTATTAAATTGTGATTTTACCAAAGTTTTCATTAACAGTTATTTTTGTACTTTATTATTAATTTTTTATATCAATGTATATTATTTTAACATTAAATTACAAAAATCGTATCACTGTTAATATATGTATAACAATTAATGTTAATAAATAATTTGTTTCATAAAACTATTGAAAATTATTAACAACTTTACAAAACTTAAAAACAAGTCTCAATAGATAAATCCTAAATTTAAAAAATTAACATCTCATTCCTTCACATCTTTATAAAGCAAGTTCTTTAATAATTAAAAAATTATTGAAAGGTATCTTCGAAAAAAATAATTTAATTATTAAAATTTTTTTAAGAAAATTATTTTGAAAGAAAATACAATTTAATCATAGAAAAATAATTTATTAAAAAGTATTTTGGTATATAAAATTTAATCAAAAAATTTTTAATAAAGGGTATTTTTATAAAAAAATATTTTTTTAAAAAAAATAGATAAAATTAACATTACTTAACACAAAAAAATTTAAAATAGATTAAAGAGAAAATTTTTTAAAAGTTATAAAAGAGAAAAATATACATTTTACAAATAAAAAAAGGAGAGTATTATTTTAACATCTCTTAAAAAAAAGTAGAATTTTCTCTTAATATTATAATTAATTATTAAAATAATTATATTTATCATATTAGAATAATCAAATTTATTTGTAATAATATAATTAAATTTGTTCATAATTAATACGGTAATTAATTGGTGAATAGTTTTTAGGTACATATATCATTAGTTATAATTGAAATTTTAATTAATATTTATATATAAAAATAGCAAATAGTAACTCTAGAGTAATTAAGTTGGAAAAAAGCAATTTTATTGTGAGTGAACGTGTACGATTGTTACAAAGAACATCACCAAAGCATGAGCATGCATAGGTCACTGTACATTATGCTAGAACAGTCGACTTTATCTGAAGTTGATAATTGAGGGTCGTTAAATAATTTGACTAAATTTTTATCTAACAACTCACAGTTATCAACTTCATGTGAAATCAACTGCACCTGAGTTTTCACCATACACTAGGTGGAAACTCAGGTCGACTTTACGTGAAGTTGATAATTGAAGGTGGTCGTTAAATAATTTGACTGATTTGACTAAATTTTCATCTAACGGCTCTCAATTATCAACTTCATGTGAAGTCAACTGCACCTAAGTTTTCACCATACATTAGGTAGAAACTCAGGTGCAGTCGACTTTACGTGAAGTTGATAATTGAGAATAACACAAGCATCAGTCAGACTTTAAAATTTTAGAGTATAAATTGAGACAATTAAAATTAAAAAATTAAATTAAGTTAGAATTAAATTTTAAAAATTATTTTAAATATTAATTCATAAAAATTTAAATACCTGATTATTATTTTCCTTCATGCTCTAGATAGGTATATTAACAGGGGATGGCTCAACTAATAATTAAATAAAAATATATTTTTAGAAAATAAGTTTTTAAGATTCTAGTAAAATTCATATAGTAATTAAAACTTTCAGATTACATCCTTAATAAATCAATAATCTTTATAAATTAAAAATTTGAAATAATCACGGACAGCCTAAGTCATCCTTAAGGTACTCTTAATTTTATATGTTTGTATTATATATATATCCATTAACAGTGGTGATTTAATCATAAGTTTTAATTGTAACAAAAAATTATTTTGAAAGTTTAAAAGTATAGATTTTGAGCTACAAATAGCTAGTAACTACGTGCTTAATTTTGTAATGCCGCGTATAGGAATCGTAAATATTAGAGATTAATCATCTATATAGAAATACAGGAATGACATTATACAACTTACAACCAAATTTAATAAATAATATAATTAAGTTAGATTGAAATTTAAATTCAAAAACTATCACTAATACAATTTATCAAAATACAAATAAAAATACAAAAATATAATAGTGGCTTTACTTTGATTGTTTTGGTAATTAATTACTTTGATTGTATTGTTTATATTTACTGGACAATACTCACATATATAGAGAGAGAATACAGTGTTAGTATATTTGATAATAATAAAATTATATTTTATTTTTAAAAAGTGATCGAACAACATGATTTATTATTCATTTTTTACTTTTTTTTTTCTGTACAATTTCATTATGTATGAAAGTAGCCATCATATTTTTGGTGACTAAGTAGCCATCATATTTACTTAGCTTGTTGGATTTTTAATAGGTTTATAAATTACTCTTTTTTATTAGTTAAAAAAATTGTATCTTTTACAATAATTTTTTTTATTATTTTTCTCTTAAAATAAATACTTTTAGAATTAAAAAAATAAATATAAAATAATTTATTTAATATAAATATTTATTGTTTAAGTTATTTTAAAAAAAAAAAAACTTAGCCAAATTAAGCGTAACAGCTCTTTACTTAGTTAGTTAGTGATGCATTAGAAATAGGTTTAGATTAAAATTTTGTATATATTCTAAACATGATTGTAGTGTATAAAAACAATGTAAATATTCAATTGAAAAAAAAAATATAAATTTGATGAAACAAGAATATAGCAGCTAACCTCTTGGAAACGAAAGGAACCACGCCAAAGATGAGGCCAGAAGAAGCTTGAACAAACACTGAAAAGCAGCACATGACAAGCACCGAGCTCCAAAGCGAGTCAACTCGGCCCAGCAACACACAGAGCAAACCGGCCACCGTCTGAACCGCCCACACCCCCCAAAGCCTCCCTCTCATCCCGAACCTCTTCCCCATCCTGTCAGACATCACTCCACCCATTGGCCTCGAAAACACATTCGCCATCCCAAAACACGCCGCTATGGTTCCCGCCGTCTGAACATTCACCCCGAACCTGTCATAGAAATACTCCGCTATTATGTTGTCCATTGTAAGCTCCACCCCAAACGACGACGCATACAGCAGTCCCAGAACCCATCCTCTGTAATTCGACAACCCACGCAGCACAACAACAAATACACTCTCCTTTCGATTAGTACCTGTTACAATATATATTAGGATTCTATTACATTTATATACAATAATATAATATTTAATTATATCTCAGTACTCATTTTATTTTCATTCACTTTGATGTTTCTATAATTGTGTCATTACTATTGTATCCTTAAACCATGAATATATACTTCTAATTCTACTTTTATCTAATACATTTTCTTGATTATATTAAGTGTTTACAAAAGATGAGCCGTTATATACAGATACGACTGATTTGGTGATTAACTCTTTGCTGACACTTAACATTTTGACCCCTCATTTGAGAGTTTACTCTGTTTTTGTTTTTGGCCTTGATCAATATATAATCTTAAATCTTAACTACCTCTCTTGGTGTTGTGGTTACTAGAAGGGAGATCTTGACCGTATAACAAAACCAAGGTTCCGGTGGTGGCTTGGAAAATTGCCGGGATTATGAATGATAAGCGCCATGCGGTGGAGGAAGGGAGGTTGAATAGTGAGATGAAGAGGGAGTAGACGCCGGGCATGACGAGTTGGGTCACGCCAGAGCCGACGTTGGCCCAGCCTGCAACAACGCCGTTGACGAGGCCGACGACGTTGCCGCAGAACATGGAGCTCATCCAGAACTGGCTGGAGACAAAATTAGCGAGGCAGAAACCGACGAGGAAGCGGATGGCGATGAAGGAGGCGGGTGTGGAGGCCAGGGAGGTGGCGAGGATGATTGGGGCGGTGAGGAGGGAGAGCGTGCCAGAGGCTATGCGGGGGCCGACGAGGTCACAGGTGGGTCCCATGAGGAGGCGGGAGAAGATGGAGCCCGCAAAGGAGGCGGTGCCAGCGGCGCCTATTTCGGCGGCGGTGAGTTTGAGGTCTTCACGGATGATCGGAAGGAGTGGGGGAATGGAAAAAGTGGAGAAGAAGCAGGAGAAGAGGTTCAGCCATGCCAGGTGGAAGGTGAGCATGTGTGGTCGTGCTGCCGAGAGCGGACGGAACTCGGTGGCTTTGTCGTCCTCGTCGACGGCAACGGGGAACGAGGACTTCTCCGAGAAGTAATGCTCAGGTTGCATGTTGGGACTTTTTTTAGTTATTTAGTTTTTTTTTCCTTCTCTTTTTTTAATGGAAACTTGGAACGAAATTCTGGGGAAGCAAAATATGTATGTAGATTGAAGCAGCAAGGCACTAAACGGCAAAAACATGACTTAATGAGGTGTATGTATGGATCCCTCAGTTATACATGTACAATACTCTCTTTTTTTAACCAAAACATGTACCATACTTCTATCGTACAAAATCTAGGTAAATACTAAATAAGTAATAACTCTGCTATGCGATGCATTCACTTTCCATACTATTTTCATGTTAATATTTTCTTAATAATTAAGTAACTAATACGTTTGTTTCTTTTTTTTATTAAGTAAATTTAAATACATAATTAATTAATAATAATCATATTTTATAATGATATAAAGAAATTTGGTATATAAGACCGCAAAATCTATAAATCGACATGATAACAAAAAACAGAGAAAACATCCAAAATCACGTGCATAATTTAGTTACTAAAGATAACGTGTTTTCAGAAGAAATCTTCAGTAAATCACTTAGAAAATAGGTCATTCAGCCCAGACGGAAGTAAATTCAACCTTGGATCGAATGAGCTATACCTCTCCCGAGGCTTACTACGCAGAAACATTTAGCGCCCACCGTGGGGCTGAAGTTTTAAATTAACCCCACCATTGTCTTTTCTGCCCTATTTCCCCTCTTTTTTTTGCAGGTCACGACCTATGGCAGAAGAGCAAAGCAACCCTCCTCCTCTTCCCATTCAAGACGAGCTTCTGGCTATCAGTGAGTCCTTGCGGGCAGAAGTCCAATGCATGGTCGAGCTAATGAACCAGAAACAAAATAGTTGACATGACGAGGAGAAACAGAAAAGCCCTGCCAATGACGACGACGATGACGACTATACTGCAGAAACTAAAGCCGCGATGATAGTTACCCCAAAGCCATTAATAAAGAGAACCAATCCCTTTTCAAAGGAAGTTATGAGCTTTCAGATGCCGAAGAACTTCACTCTGCCGATGACACTGAAACCCTATGAGGGAATCGGTGATCCCAACATCCACGTCACTAAATTTTATTTAATGATGTTCATGAACGGTGCATTTAACCCAATACTTTGTCGTATATTTTCGACTTTCTTAGATGGTGCTTCCTTGATCTGGTTTTCTGGTTTACCTGCGAGTTCTATATCAAGTTTCGATGAGCTGGGCGACCTTTTCGTTAACAACTTCGCAGCTTCCAAGATCTATGTGCAGGACTCAGACTATCTCAATACTATAAAGTAAGGACAACATGAAAGTCTTAAAGATTACATGACATGGTTCACAAAAGCAGCCATGAAGATACCTAACCTGAATCCAAAAATCCACTTACATGCACTAAAGAGTGGGCTTCAACCTGAAAATTTTCAGGAGATTATAGCAGTGACGAAGCCAAAGACGCTAACCGAGTTCAAAACTCCGGCAAATCCGGAGAGTGGAAAGACCTAACCCTAGCAGAGAGGAAGATAAACGAAACAAACATATAAACAATAAGGCAGACCAAAAGCCATTCAAATTAACACCAAAGTTTGACACATATACACCATTCAACACCAAAAGGAAGACATTATTAAAGATATGTTGCACTCCAAATTAATCAAACCACCAAACAAAGCAGAAACTTATCAAGACCAACGATACATGGTCAAATCCAAGTACTATACATTTCACCAGAAGTACAGTCATACTATAGATGATTGTGTTATTGTAAAGGATCTCCTCGAGAAACTAGCCCGCCAGGGCCTGTTAGATAAGTACATTGACAGTCAAGGACAGAGATGAAATGTAACAGACCTCGACCAATGTCCGAAGTCGAATGACAATTATATAGACAAAGGAAAAAAGGTAAACGAAAGCCCTAATCAACCTCGTGGCATTATTAACTATATTTTTGGTGGTTTCACAGGGGGGAAGATGCAGCAATTGTGCTAGAAAGTGGTGCTACAGGACCATGATGTCAGTGACTGAGTCCAAACTGACCTTGACCACCAATGTGGATATCCTAGAGATTACATTCAAATCTTCAGACTTCAAAGAGGTAGATAAAAACATGGACGACCCTGTAGTCATATTACTTTAGGTCGGTGAACTATTGGTGAAGAAAATCCTTTTGGACATAAGCAGTAGGCAGACGTGTTGTTCTATTCTACATATCAAAAAATAAAGCTAAGTGACAACGCTTTACAACCATCAACTAGGAAATTGGTAGGTTTCTCAGGTGAGCGCGTTCCAATACGTGGTTATATATGGCTACAACAACCCTAGGCGAATACCCTAACAGTAAAATCCTAGACATCCAATACTTAGTTGTGGATTGTCAAAGCCCATACAATATCATCTTAGGAAGACCTTTTTGAATACATTTGGTGCTATTATTTTCACTGTACACTTGTATATTAAGTTTTGTATGTAGGATAACAAAGTTGTCACCATCCACGCTGACTAGAAGAAAGCCAGACAATGCTATAATGGGAGCCTCAAAGCAAATCCTTCAAAACAAACTGATCAGCACTACGTTCATGCGGTTTATAATTAGGAATATTTACCCGCTTTAGCATACTTAGACCCTTGGGAAGACTTGTAAAACTGACCTATGCCTATAGATACCTTAACCAAAGTGATGCTAACAGAAGAAGAAAGCAAGTACACTTACATAGGGGATGCATTACAAAGACCAAAGAAGAACAACTCGTCACATTACTACAAGAAAATATCGACCTATTTGCCTGAACCCTAGCAGACATGTCGGAGATTGATCCAAACATCATTTGTCACAAACTAGCACTTTATTTCTCAAGCCGATCTATAGTTCAGAAGAAATGATACCTCGACACAGACAAAAAGAAGGCATCCATAGAGAGAACTAAAAAACTATTGGACGCTAGATTTATAAAAGAAATTAGGTTCACTAGCTGGTTAGCAAATATAGTCATGGTTAAAAAATACAACGACAAGTGGATGATGTGTGTAGACTTCATTAACCTCAACAAGGCATGTCCAAAGGACACATATCCTTTTCCTGTATTGATAAATTAGTTGATAGCTCATCTAGTTTTCAATGTTTAAATTTGATGGATGCTTATTCTGACTATAACCAAATACTTATGTATTCGTCAGACCAGGATAAAACTGCATTTATTACTGACTATGGCAATTTCTGTTACAAGGTTATGCCCTTTGGGCTAAAAAATGCAGATGATACTTATCAAAGGCTAATGGATAAAAACTTTGCCAACCAAATCGGACAAAATATAGAGGTATATGTAGATGATATGGTAGCCAAGACCAAGTCCAGCAGCAGTCATACCAATGACCTAAAGAAAATTTTTCAACAACTCTAGCTATACAATATGAAGCTAAACTTGGAGAAGTGTGCCTTTGGCGTACATGGGAGAAAATTTCTCGGATTCATATTAACTTGCCGAGGTATGGAGGCCAACCCAAAAAAATATCAAGCAATACTGAAGATGAGAAGTCCTTAGTCAATCAAAGAAGTCCAATAACTCACTGGTCGGCTGGCAGCATTGTCCTATTTCTTACCTTGGATTGCTCACCGATCACATTGTTTCTTCAAAACACTAACAAAACAGAAGAAGTTCACATGGTCAAAAGCATACAAACAGACATTTACCGAGTTAAAAGACATACTATCCTCACCTCTAATACTCCAAAAACCCAAGCATGGTAAACCTTTATATTTATATTTGTCTGTTACTGATTATGCTATTAACTTTATTTTGGTAACATAAATAGGTAAACAACAACATCCAATATATTTCGTTAGAAAATCTCTCCAGAATGCCGAACTCATATACCCAAAATTAGAGAAGCTAGCTTTAGCTTTTGTAACAACAGTAAAGCGACTAAGATACTACTTCCAAAGTCACACTATAATAGTACGGACAAAACATCTCTTAAGGCAAATCTTCACCAAACCTGAACTAGCTGGAACATTAATCAAATGGTCTATCGAGCTCTTAGAATATGACATCCAATATCAAGTGCGGGGAGCCATCAACTTCCAAGCTTTAGCCAACTTCATCGCATAACTTACTCTCAATAACTCAACACCTAGTACCAGGACATGGGCAGTATATGTTGATGGCGCTTTGAACATGCAAGGTTTTGGAGGTGGTATATTGCTCGAAGATAGCCAAGGAATAGTTATAGAACAATTTTTCCAATTTATTTTCCATGCTAGCAATAACCAGGCATAATATGAAGCACTTATAGCCGGTCTCAAAATTAGCTCAAACCCTCAAGATAACACACCTAAATGTCAAATGCGATTTACTGTTGGTGGTACAACAGATAATAGGTAATTTTCAAGTAAGATATATACTATTAGAAAACTATTTATCTATTATTAATAACCTTAGCTCTTGCTTTTTGAAATTTGAAATCTCCCACATGCCTCGGGAGCAAAACTGTCGAGTTGACATTTTATTCAAACTAGCAACTATCAAAAGTCAAACTCACCTACCAAGTTTATAACAACTAACACTCGATGAGTTTAGTGTTACATTAATAGCTCTTTTGAGTATTACACAGGAGATAGATTGGCGAAACCCATTCATCACATATCTGCAAGTTGAAAAAAATACTAGAGGATATCAAGGATAAACAAAAATTCAAGAGACAATCCAACTTCTTCACCTTGATTAGAGTCGAGTATACAAATGAGGTTTTACAAGATCCTTGTTAAAATGCTTAAGCAAGGCCGATGCTAAACTATCCATTGATGAAGTCCATGAAAGAGTATATGGTCACATAGGGGCAGAAGCCTAGCATAAGAAATACTTAGAAAAGGATACTACTGGCCTATAATACAAAGGGATTGCATGAACAAGGTTAAATATTGTGATCATTGCTAACGTTACACCCCCATCATTCAAAATCTGACCGGGCAGTTACACACATCAGAGGTAAGCTGACCCTTTAGTAAGTGGGGGCTGGATATCCTAAATCCTTTCCACAAGCACCAAGCCAGGTTAAATTCTTTACAAAATGGATAGAGGCTATATCTTTAGCAAAAATCAATTCCGAAAAGATGATCTCTTTTGTTGAAAAAACATAATATGCAGATTCGATATACCTCACTCCATTATTACTGATAATAACTGACAATTCATTGATAAGAATTTCACACGTTTTTTTACAAAATTTTAAAATCACACATCAATTTTTATTTATAGAGCACCATCAGACTAATGGGTTAGATGAGGCTGTCAATAAGGTTATATTGCAAGAATTACAAAAAAAAAAAGATGATTCCAAGGGACAATGGGCCGAGCTTATTCCTAAAATTTTATGGAGCTATAACACAACAGAACATTCATGAACAAAAAAGACTCTTTTTAGACTAGTATATGATTGTGACGTCATGATACCGGTTGAAGTCTCACATCAGTCTAATCAAATAAACATCCTCAATGGCAAAGCAAATGCTGAGTTATGAGCCACCGAGTTGGACTCAATAGAAGAAATCCGAGACCAAGCGCTGATTCAACAACGCATAACGCAACTTGCTATAGCTCGAAAATACAATAAAATTATCAAGTCGAGGTCATTCCATAAAGGAGACCTTGTCCTCAGAAAAACAGAAAAAGCATAAAAATCACAAGGTCACAGAAAGCTTAGTGCTAATTGAGAAGACCTATTCTGAATATCAAAAGTTATAAGACGAGGAGCATTCAAATTACAAACATTTGGACCGATGGGCTTACCAGTCTTGATCGTTACAAAGGACGATGCTACAACATCGAGCCGGTTGCTGGCGAAGAAAATCAATATATTGCCTATGTAGCTTATCCTTTAGACCTTTTTGAGGAAGGTTCTGTTACTAACATGTTTACTTCCATTGTAGGTAATGTATTTGGGTTCAAGGCCCTTCGCGCCCTACGTCTGGAAGATTTGCAAATCCCTATCTCTTATATTAAAACTTTCCAAGGTCCGCCTCATGGCATGCAGGGCAATGATCTACCAAGTACATGGAACATTTCTTCTTTAAAAATGTATTATAACTAAGTCAGGACAAGGTATTGTACTCTTGTTCCTACTACCTGGATTTTATCCCTAAGTCGAATTTTGTCAGGAGAGGTTTTAACGAGGCACACCTATGCCCTTCCACATTGAAGGATCCTCATCAATATAATGATAATTCTTAGTTCTTCAATTCTCACTACTATTTTCCATTACTTTTTAACTGACTTATAAGTCGACCAATGCAAAGCACACTGAATATAACGGCAACTAACGAATCACTTTCTATTCTTTTACATTTTTCAAAACATTCACTACTGTCTCCGTTAAATCAGTCTAAAGTAATATTAATCCAGCCGGTTCTTTTTTCCGCAATACATTCCAAAAAATAATCATACAAACTAAGGGAAACAACTTACCAAAAACAAAAATACGAATCATACTAAAAACATGCACATTCAAATATTTCATATACTAACATTGTCTTGCAAACATAGCAACCATATTATAATTAATCAAGCTATACCTAGTATATCAGTCTACCAAACTATAAACAAACAATATCAAACAAACTTTTCCAAAAAACAAAAAGCAAAGTTCATTACATAAAACAACTATCATGGAGGATCCATATTCTCATCCTCGTCCTCCTGTTCCTGATCATCATCATCCATCACCATCAGCTCTCCATTCACAACAATCTTACAAGGGTCCATAGCAACCACATCCATGTTAGGAGCAAGGAACTTCACCTACTCTATAGCTCTCTCAAACCCATTAGCAAACATCTCCAAGTCATGTCATCTTTGCTACATTTCAGGTTCTTTTTTTCAAGGTTTAACACCACCACTCTAGCCGCTAAACTCATCTTCTCTTTATCAAGCTTCTTTTCTTTATCCTCAGCCAGTTTTATCTTCTTTTCCAATGATTTCACCTCATTTTTTCAAGCTAACTTGCTCCAATGTATCCTGATACTTATTACCCTTCTCTACATTCTCTTGCATTACATGTTCCATACTTGCCTTGTCAAAAAGAATCCCTTGCATGCTTCATCTCATGAGTTTGGCTAATAGGCATTAACTGAGATCCCATCATCTACACAGTTACCAGAACAATCTATTAAAAATAGAACAAAACGATAATTACCAATTAATTTAAGACTCCTATTTACTTACAAATATTGCGCCACTCCAACATCACTAACATTGTGAACCAATTTCACATCAGAAGGATTCTGACCATATTCATCGGCCATAAACAGAATTGGAAAATGCTCACTCCACATGAAAGTGATATTCTCATTCTCCCTATAGCCATGAAGTTTCACCTAGTTCTTTGTAAAATTTTCAACTTCATCCAAATCCAAATCTTTATTATCAAACTTGGTTTTTGTTAAGTTGATCACCTCCTCCTTATTAGCAGTAACCTCAATATTCCTCTTCTTATAGTTCACCTTCTTTCGAGGTGTATGTTGGTCGTCCTCAACACTTCCTTCCAGCTTAAAATTATTTGCAGACCTTTCCTTTTCCATATTCTTGGCCTTAAAAAAGGTACGAAGGCTACTAGTAGTAACCTTGGGGGCTTTCTCACCTACACATAAACACAAATAACATAAGTATATACAAACAACCAAAATCAATATCTTCGAACAATGATCTACATTACACAAATTCCTAAATACTCAGTAATCGAATCTCTATCAGTTTTCCACTCAAGTAATTCAGATATAGATAATAACTTAGTGGTCATGATATTATTCACTAAGAATTCCACAACCATGTTGTTCCTATATTACATCCTCTCCATACCAAGAATTTGCCTATGAGAAGGGTGCCAATACAAGAAAAATTTCTCAACCAAATTTTCATCCATAGAGAAGGAAAAGTCATCCTCACATGACCTTACTTTAACATACATCACCTTAAAACTCTTAAAAGATGACCTATACAAACTGAATATAGTTCGGTTAGGGACACCGGCTAAGTTTAAGCAAAGCCCATTTTTCACACCTTTGGTCTGGAACAACGCAACAAATACCTCTAACGAAGTCTCAAAATCTCTCACAAATGTCCAAGAGTTGGATGCAATTGAGATGTTGCATACCTCATTTGTGTCAACACACCATGTTCAAACTGCGTAAACAAAAATCTAACACCTAACTCAACCAACACATAACTATAAATAAAGAAAAACTCACACCCATCACTCCTGTGGAACATACGATCAGACATATAACAAGGCAAAAATTCAAGTTTTACAACCTCACCCTCCCTGACCCAACAAGAACAACCTAACTGAGCCACACTAGTTTCATAATAAAATATAGAGACCCACTCTTTCACCAATTCAGCAACCTATGAAAACGAATCATTTGGTTCCTAATGAACTCCTCTTCAACAATAATTTTGTCCTTTTCCTCTTTCGTATTTCTCTTCTTTTTTACTTTCTTTTTCGCCTTCACCATTTTTTCAAACTATATCAAGCCTAAACTCACACACAAAATCTTTACACTAAAAAAGAAAATCACTAACCTTTCTTACTCATCTTCGAATTTAGTTCCAAAAAATAAAACACTTATTTTTAACACAAACCTTTTCTACTAAACCACGTCTTCATCAACCTTTAACATACGTGCGTAAATACACGATCAGGATCCCAGACCTTTTAGTTGCAAAATAATCCGAACCATTCAAAACAAAATAAAAAAAATAATAATTCTACTCTTATAACAAAAAGTAACCAATCACCGTGTCCTTGGTAACTGTAAAAGTGCCATAACGAGAATTTATTACAAATGTCTAATAAAAAATTAAAAATATAATTTTATTACAAATCTTCTGTAATATCTTCTCACCCTTATTCCAATCAAAACATATCGAGTTTGGGGGATTATACTTTCTATTATAAATATGTCGATTTAAAGCTCAAGCCTTGCAAAAAAAGCTCAACCTGTTTCTATAAAGCAGTCCACAGGTCAAGTTTAGGAGCTGTGATCCGTTCTATATATATAACTCGCTCGCAAAATCTATATATCAGCATGATAACAGAAAACAAAGGAGAAATCCAAAATCACGTGTATAATTCAGTTACTAAAGATAATGCGTCTTCAGAAGAAATCTCTATAGAATTACTTAGAAAATAGGTCAACCAAGTATCGGTATGATAGCACGTTTGAACTCAAAAAGTCTATAAAGAAAAAAACCTTAAGCTAAAGAAGGTATGCTATTCATTCTGAATTGCAATATACTTATCTCACTCTCTTTCTGACTTGAGCGTTAGAGTGCTTTTATAGGTGGTCATCGCCAGGGACGGATGTATGTATATGAGTGTGGGGGCAATCGCCCCCACTATGAATTAAAATTTTTTTGAGTAGTATATGAAAATAATATTTATTTGTTTTCACTAAATTATTAAATTTGACTTTACAATAATTTTTTACTCAACTTTTAGTACTTTATAGTCAATTTAAAAATTTTATATTAGATGTCATTAGAATGATCAATTCTCAATTTAAATGAAATTTGTATTTTTTCTTAGAAATTAACTCGAAAGAATTTTTTCAACTATGAATCTCAATAAGAATTGATTTCTAATTGTATAAGAAGTAAATTTCTAAATAAGTATTTACTTATATATATGTAAAAGAATCAATATTACACATCCAAGTCTTTTTATGAACTAAGTCTAACCAAGTTAAGCAATAAAACTTAAAAATAATATTAGTCATAAATAATTTTTGTTGTCTTGGACAAATTTGATTGGACTTGGTTAACAAAAAATATGAATATGTAGCATTATCCTATATAAAAAGACAGATATTTATAAGGATAAAGTATATTTTTTGTTCCCGAAGTTTGGCAAAAGTTTTAAAAATATCTCTAAGTTTTATTTTGTTTCAATTTTGTCTCAAAAGTTTTCGATTTGCATCAAATATACCTTCAAAGGCTAAATTTTCAAAAAATTTAAGACTAATATAACAATAATGCATGAAAATCATACTTGATTTGCTTGTGTTGAAGGGTTGTTCTTATGAAATTGTTGTTGAATCAATCTTAAATTTTTTGAAAAATTAGCCGTAAGGGGTATATTTGATACAAATCGAAAACTTTTAGAACAAAATTAATGTATATACTTAATAACTTTTTAACCGGTTGTGTGATCTCTGTAAACTTTCTTTTCATTGTTTCCACTTAATAAAAACTTTCATGTATCTCTACCATATAAATAACTTATAGTATATTTTAGTGGTTATCTTGAACAGAACAACAAAGTTTCACTTACGTACAGAAGAACACCAAAACCACTTCCTAAATTATAAGAAGAAAAAAGAAATTGCTAACCAATTGGTAATTACATTCAACTAACCATCTTGAAAAGTTTTCAATTTGGTTGACTTTAGGGGCAATTATGCTTACAATTCAAAGAAGCACAGACATGGATTGACGTTGAGCAATTTCTGCGGAAACCTATAAACACGATAAGAGACTACTTAATAGAGGACTTAAACACAATCATATAATAAAATAATAAGTAGTGTTAGCCTTTAAAAATAGGCCTATTTTATTATCAAAGCCCTTTGGGTGCAGAGAAGAGAAACCAAGAGAAATATTTAAGTTAATAAAAATAAAATGACACATCTTATGTAATAATTATTCAATTATTTATAAAAAGTAATTTTTATTATTTTTTCTCTATCATAATATGTACTTGACATACGGATTAGAATAAGTATAAATAATTTATTTTTAAGTAGTTAATATTAATTAATTTTTTAATTATAAAATTATTTTATTTAAACTTTATTTTTAGAAAATCTAGGATTTACATTTAGTATTTAAGGTATAAAATAAAAAATTTATAATTTAGCATCTAAATTTTGAAATAAAAATATTAATTGATATTAGATTTGACATCATTTAGTTCTAGACATTACATATCACACATTTACTTAAAATACACTCATTACAATATTTAAAAATTTTCATCCATTATTTTACCTTGCCAAATTTTAAACCCAAGTACACCTATATTAAAAATATTATGATTTGCCACTTCAATTAAAGTTTCAGCTCTCTAGGCTTTACACTATGTTTGCTTTAAGAAAAAATAAAAAAAGAGAAAAAAGATGGAAAAAAATAAATGAAAAAATAAAAATAAAAAAATGTTTGTGTGGATCCCACAAAATTTTTTTTCAATCCATTACAAGTAAAAAAACAAAGAAAAAAGTATTATCTTTTGTGTATTTACAATGTTACTCATAATTATATTATTATTAATAATTATCAATCTAAATTTAGTTTTAATATATTATTATAATAGAAATTTACTTTTAAATAATTTAAATAAAATATATAAAATTATAATATTTTTAATATTNNTTTATTATTTTATTTTTTCTTTTCATTTTTTAAAATTTTTTTTCTATATTTAAACAAAATGTTATTCTTCATAGTCCTTCAAGAGATATTTCTGTTTTTGGTCATAGCTTTCAGGAGGTTTGAATATTTTTGGTATTTCAGGAGATTTGATTGGAGCCCAGCTCCCTTTGTGCTATTTTTGGGCCTTAGACCTCTTTGATCATAAAAAAACTAACTCGTATTTATGTTTGCATTTTATTTTGTGGATACAATAATTTATTCACCAATTACATATTCTCAAGAGCTCATATTCATATAGGATTAGTCCTTGATTCATTATCAACGATAAATTCTTAAGAACTTGTACCCACAATGAATTAATCTTTAATTTGTTGGGTTGGGAGATAGGGCGTGCGACCAAAAAAGAAATTATAAATCAGAAAGGGATTGCGGTGAGAATCTGGCTGGAGCTGGGTTCTTCAGTCTTGACACTACTATTGTCACTGCCGTTTCTGCACAGAAAAAATTTCCGGCCATCCTGAAAAAGGTTTACTTCGCTATACTGTCACCGGTCGGCGAGGATGACGGCGCCGCTGACAGAGCTAGATGACGATACGGTGCGCAGCATGTCCATAGCGGCGGTTTTCTCCGACTTCGTAAGCATTTACTCTCCCAGTTCCTTCCCTTCAAATTTAGCTTTTAAAACATTACCCTAGGATTGTTAGGAACTTAGGATTGTTCTCTCAGCGATGCATAGCAGTGTTCTTCTTGTTCTTGCCGTAAAAAAAGTTTTTAGGGCCAATTCAACGATTTCTTCAAATAACATTGGTTCTTGACCTGAGTGCCATGAACGTTTTGATCTTAGGGTGCCTTTTGTTCTTTTTTGTTTTAAACAAAAAATCAGCTTTTCTTTTTTTAACAGAAAAAATCCGTTGAGTAGCTTGATTAAAATCAGTTTAGCTTTTTACAACTAAATAAAAAATCAAATTGTAAAAGCGCTTTTTAAATAATTAGAAACAAATGCACCGTAAGCCTTCTTTCCCTTTTAAACATACATTACCTTGCTTTCTTCCTTGATAAGTATGAAAACTCTGGAAGTTTGTGAAATGGAATCTTTTGTTGTTTACACGCTCACAATTTTCTTTTTAATCACAATTTCTTCTAGAGCCGTGGAAGAAGTTATCAGTTTCTGATGATATCTTTGGTTCTTGGTATGGGGTTAAAGGCCTCATTCTTAAGCTGTGTTTATGTTTAGTGTAATTGCCATGAAATTTTCAGGGTGGGAAAATAAATTCTCTTGATTTCCATCGCAAAGATGATTTACTTGTCACAGCAAGTGAGGATGACTCAGTGCGACTATATGACATTGCCAATGCTAAGTGAGTTTACTGCTACAACATGGAAGTTAATCTCAGTAGGATAGAATTGAGTAGCTTTTCCAATACACTATCAATGTATATAAACTTATGTTTTCTATTAAAACATACTATTTGTAGTATCCTTAACTAATGTCCTTAGGGCATTTGTTAGCAAGACTCTTGTTAATGAAGGGTTCTTTTTCTTCTATTTTACTTAAATAATTTCTCAATTAATGTCTTTAGTTTTGTATCATTTGCTGCTTCATTAATGGATAATTGTTCTTCGCATTTAGGCATGTATAAAACATTTGCTATGAATTACAGGTTGTTGAAGACCACTTATCATAAGAAACATGGTGCTGATCGCATTTGTTTTACTCATCATCCAAACTCTGTTATATGTTCTTCTAAATACAATTTGGAGAGTACTGGAGGTAAGCTTCTCCATACAATGATATTGATTTTTTTGCTATTTATAATGAAAATGAATTATGAAAATGACTACAACTAATGAGTAATGACACCCACCCTTCCTTCTCCAGAATCATTGCGGTATTTATCAATGTATGACAACCGATGCTTACGCTACTTCAAAGGGCATAAACAGAGGTGTGAAGCTTTTTTATCTTCTGAATTAAAATTAGAACAATGCTAAAATTAAAACTATTGATGTGTTACCTGTCCATAGTTCAAACAAGGCAATCCCAAAATTTGCATCACATTTGTTCTATAATACTTGTTTTGCTTTTGATGAGTGGTACGCTTGGTTTGGTATTTTTGATGAATGTTGGGTGTGTTCTATCTCTTGGAGAGTTTTTTCAGCATTCACTTCCTTCATTCATTTTGGGAGTAATAAAGAGGCTAAACTTCTATAGCAATTATTGCAATCCATGCTGCAATATGATATATTTGGTTGGGCAAATCTCTAATATCGTTAAGGGGGAACTTTGTGACAAATCATTTGATTTGCTATAAGACTAGCACACTTGCATCAAGCTCACAGTGTTTCTTGGGGTGTATGTAAATGATTTGTTGAGGGATTGGAATATCGAGTTTTTCTGTTTTGTTTATTCTGTCTGTTTCTGTATTAGTAGGATTTCTCATCCTCCCCATTTTCTGTAAATTCTACATGTTAGTAGATGTTATGTGTGCTCTCTGTCTCTTCCTATCTTTTTCTTTTCTATTTTTAATACTAGTTTCTTTGTTATACATGAGTGTTTGCTGATCCTTTTCTTCTGTGACTTGTTTTATAGAGTTGTTTCTCTCTGCATGTCTCCAATCAATGATAGCTTCATGTCTGGTTCTCTGGACCACAGTGTTAGAATATGGGATCTCCGTGTAAATGCCTGCCAGGTTGGTAGTGTTTATTTTGTTGTTGGGGATCAGGGATGAGTGTGATATAACATAATTGTCTTTCAAAGTTCTATTGAAGCAATTGCTCAATTCCTAGTTAGATTGGTGCAGAGGGTATACAGTGTGTTCTAGTATGAGAATACTAGTTACTCTTCACACATTAAGTTTATTTTTGTACATATTCTTCTTTTCAGAGTGGGTAAATATTGTTTTGGTCCTAAGGTTTAGACTGAAAATCAAAATGGTCCCCAACCTTTTGTATTGTCAAAACATCCCTAATGTTACACAGAAATTTTTAAAAAATGGTCCTTCTGTTAAGCGTAGTTAATTTTTGGATGGATATATCGTTAGTTGTAGTTAGCTGTGAGAGAAAAAAAGGGGGGTGGGGGACGGAAAAGTAAACAAAGAGAGGAGAGAACGAGAGACAGAGAATGAAGAGAGATAGAGGACCGCCTGGAGAAGGGAAGAGGAAGAGAGGGGACCACTGAGAAGAAAGACAGAGGGCAACAGTGAGAGAGGATAGGTAAAATGGGAAGAGAGATAGAGATTGCTGTAACTCGTGAGAGGAAGAGGAAGAAGGTGACAGTGGAGAGAGGAACCACCTTGTCTCCTGTTCTCCACCTCCACACTGCTGCTGCTTAGTTTTTTGTCCTGCTTTTGTTCGGCTAGCCACCTCCACTGCCTCGCCTCCGCTGTGTGTTGCTGTTGTCGTTATGTTCTGTTCCTCCATGCACTATTTTGCTGGCTCTGCTCGTCCCCTGTGCTGCCACGGCTGCCTTGACTTTCTGCTGCTCCATATTGACATTGTCTTTTGCCCGTGTCTGGCGCCGTTGACGATGGTGGTTGCTGTTGATTTTGTTGTTGCTACTGTTGACGTGGACGTACCTTGCTCCGGCCTCTGTTGCTCCCACTGATCTGCTGAG
>NC_029777.3:98590437-98590749 GCF_000817695.3 Arachis duranensis | reverse complement strand
TCTTTCCCTCTTCTTTCTTTTGTTTATTTATTTTTTTCTCACAGTTAACTGCCAAAGGACAAATCCATCCTAAAATTAATGTCACTTAATGGTAGGACCAATTTAATAAATTTTATGTATTGTTGGAGACATTTTTGACAATGAAAATAGGTTGGGGACTATTTTGATTTTTAACCCAAAGACTAAAACAGTATTTTATCTTTTCAGAATATACTTAATATTATATCAATTAGTAACAGATTATCTTTGAGTGCTTTGAGCTTACACATTTCATCAAGGGTTAATAAAAAAAATGAAAAACAATGGAAAGAG
>NC_029777.3:98571429-98590427 GCF_000817695.3 Arachis duranensis | reverse complement strand
GTTATAGTTCTCAGGGAATCTTACATCTACGCGGTAGGCCTGCTGTTGCCTATGACCAACAGGGCCTGGTCTTTTCTGTAGCAATGGAAGGGGGAGCTATCAAATTGTTTGATTCACGTTCATATGATAAGGTGAATCTTTCTCTAGACTTAGATTTGCTTTCCGTGAATTAATTTCACAAGTTTGACATTTCCATTGGTATGGTAGGGTCCCTTCGACACTTTTTTGGTTGGCGGTGATACAGCTGAGGTTTGTGATATCAAATTCAGCAATGATGGCAAATCAATGCTTCTGACTACCACTAATAATAATATCTACGTTCTTGATGCATATGGAGGAGAAAAGGTTTCTTTCTCTGATAATGAAGTCTTCTGAATTATTTATTCAATGCCTTTGTTCGAAATATGCCGAAGCTGATTGCTTTTTAACTTGTACAGCGCTGTGGGTTTAGTTTGGAACCATCTCCTGGTACCACAGTAGAGGCTACATT
This sequence comes from Arachis duranensis, assembly GCF_000817695.3. Lineage (NCBI taxonomy): Eukaryota > Viridiplantae > Streptophyta > Magnoliopsida > Fabales > Fabaceae > Arachis > Arachis duranensis. The sequence goes on along the minus strand of NC_029777.3, from coordinate 98,589,937 downwards.
TACCCCAGATGGGAAGTATGCTGTGGCAGGTACACCATTAGCGTAAAATTTGGCTTTTTACCTTTTATTCTTACCGTATGTCATTTCCTAGCTTATATTTTTAGCTTTTGATATGCACAAAACCCATTGGAACCTTATTATTGTGGTGAACTACTGATATGCTTTGGGCTTTTACTAGTAGTACCAGAATTCAACTCAATTATAGATATTAGTGAAGTATTAGTGCTGAGTAATTGTCTTCTTTGTTAGAAATAAAGAAAATATCTCCTTTCATCTCTTTTACTTCTTAAAATACCATATCATATCTCACATAGTAACATAGAATATTAACAAATATCCCACATGATCTCTTGGTGTTGGTTCTTTATTCCATTTCACAATTTCTTTCCATCATCTTGACCTGGTATTGGAATAAACCGTCCTGTATGACATGTACCATGACTAATCCTGCTGCAAGTTCCCAAAATTTCAAACTGTATTGTTCAATATACTCAATTCAAGATATCGGAACCTATCTTCTTCAACCAGCCGCCGCACTTTCCCTCTAATGTATCTTTTTGTTGCTGGTCAGTGATATTTTGTTATAATAATTTTCACTAAATTAAGTCAGTGATTGAGTCAGAATCAGAGATGAGGAACATTTCATGCAATTCTGGTTATTTGTTCAACCAAAGTGCCAAAGGATAAAAGTATCTGTCTTTTTAATTAAATTAAATTAAATTAATTTTTAAAAAAAAACTGTATGGTCTAGTGAAATGGGTAGAATATATAACTAAGAAGTAAAGGAATGGTCGGGATTAACTACGTAATTAGTAGCTAAATAGCTGATTAACTATGTAATTAGTAGCTAAATGGCTATGGCATTTTCTTCTAGAACCTTAGTCTATGGCAAGTGATGCCTTTGCGTCCTATCACAAATAATGTTTACAACTTTACATGCATTCCATTGAAATTATAAGCCTTCTTGATGGTTTCATCAATAGTCTTTCTTGATCTCCTTCCAATTCTTTGGCTCTACCTATCGGGCTATCCATCATTCGATTTACTTCTCTGCCTATTTCTGCATTGTTTTTGATGATGGACATAAGGTATTTCTTTGTGTAACTAATGGGATGGTATAATATCCTACTCTCAGCTGTATAACTAAGAATTTGGATGTCATTTGCTAAATTTACATTGCATGCTTGTAAAACTTGTCTTTGAACTTCTGATATATTTTCTCTGTTGAGTCCCCAACTAGGATTAATGTCATTTGGAAAAATGTAGGGAAGACTTGCATTATTGCATTAGTTCATGAATATATACAGTAACCATTCTAGATCATGTTCAAAAGATAGAGGCTCAAGTGGATCCTTGATATAGTCCTATAGGGAAGGCTTCAATAGCCTCATGTTTCGTTCAAACAATTGTTATAACTCCGTAAAAGACATATCTTGGATTGCCAGAATATAGGCAATAGGAACTCCTTTAATCTTCAAAGCCTTCCACAGTATCCTTATTTGGGTCCCTACGTTATACTTATTAACAATCCCAAAACCATATGCAAGTGTTTTTTATGAGGTCATGTTATTGTTATCCATCATGCTTGTCTGTTTCAAAAGTTATGCTTATAGTAAAACCAAATCTGTAGTACAGTATTGAGTATTGATTGTTCTTTGAATGAAATTATAGGAGTTGATGATCTGTATAAGTTGGAGTTTAATCCTAAGTTGACATGGATTTAATGTGATAGTTTGATTGTATTTTAATATCACGATCTACTGTAAGGTAACCAGTTGGTAACTTTTATTCTTTCAAATTTCGGGTGTCCTGTATGCAATACAGCAACAGTAATCAAATTTTGTTTTTCTTTAGGCCTTTTTTGCTTTTTTCATTTTATATTACAACATCTAATAAGACCACCTGTGAAGGTAGGCATTGATGATTCATTCTTGTAGTGGTGTTTGTGTTTTAACTCTTCTGCTTGACTGCTTGAATCTTTCATCGTTTTCTTCATTCATATTAATATATAATCACTAATGATGGACATAAAATATGCTGAATTTTACAAATCTTAAGGATCCGGAGGTGGAACCATGCATGCTTGGAATATTGAGACCAGAAATGAGGTAATCATCCCTTTTGGGTTCGCACTACTCTTCAATTTTTAATAGTAATGTGATTCTATAGTTGAATATGTCATAACTAAATAATAAGATCCATGATTGGTTGGAGTAACAATTTTTCCTTCTGGTATATGACTAGACTAGCCTGTGGTTCTTTATGCAGGTTGCATGTTGGAGCAGCCACATTGGCGTACCTTCGTGCTTGAAATGGGCCCCTCGCAGGGCTATGTTTGCTGCAGCCTCTTCTGTTCTTACCTTTTGGATACCTAATAATAATGGTAATGGTTCAAATCCGAGAGCTGAGTATGGTGGAACTGACGCTGAACCTGGACCTCAGTCCCAACCATTCGTTCATTGACAACTGAGTTTTCTCTAAAAGCTACAGTTTCGATGCACGAAGAAATCAGTCAAAGCATTTTCTTGGCCAACTTCGCAGATTTGTTCGGTAACAGAATTATGGGAATGTTTTCAATTGTAAATTCCTTAGTAGAATGTTCTTTTTAGGGAAAAAGCACACTTGATACTCCTGAGGTTATTTTGTAATTTTGTTTCAATATCACTCCAACCAAATGTTTTCAAATGAATTCAGCTTAATCATTCTGTTAAAAATTGACAGATGATGGTTAGTTTGTCTTTTTCCCACAAATTTTCATTGTTACCCCATGTCAACCTCTATCCCTTCACCACCTTACTTCTACACCACAACCATCTCTCTTGCTGCCAACACTACCGCCACCCCAACTCCGCACACAACCCTTCAATCTCCCACCAATCATAAACAACCTGACACAACCACCACTACCATCAACGCAACTATAATAGAACCCTATTGGTTTGTGAAGTCGGAACATCATTACGGGTTGAACCCTATTTGTAGCAAAGACGATGATGTTAGTGTTCTTTCTTTGATTTTCTTTGAAGAGTTTCTTGAATTTTGGGTTGATTTTGTTTGGTAATTTGATGGTGGTGGAGGCTTGTGGTGATGGGGGTGGTTGTTTGTGGTGTTGGTGGTGGAGGAGGAGAGATTGAAGGAAGGGAAGAAGAGAAATGTATTGGACGATGAAGAGGTGGGAATGTCGAAACAATGCCAAATTTAGAGGAAAATAATGACTTTTGAAATATAATGAGTAAGAATAATGGAGAAGAGAAGATAATTTTGCTGCATTTGAATGAACAACGACTATACGTTCATCAGTAGTCATTTACCCATGCTTGGTATGCAAATACATTACATTTAATATATAAATTTATTTTTGTCAGTTTAAATTCTAAATCTTAATTAAAATTTAGTTTTGTCATTTTAATAAAAAAGGCCCATTGCTCACCTCAGGGGAGAGTTAGTTTTGCACCATGAACTTATTGATCATTGGGCGTTTTTATTTAACCAAGTAGTGCTCTGATAAAATCTGAACTGTCCGGAGAAGTTAAAAAGTGCTTTGATAAAATCTTAACTATCATGGAAAAAATGTGCTTTGATAAAATTATGTTAGATGTATATAAAAAATATAATAAAATAATTAAACATCACCACGTATGTTAAGTGGACGTTGCTTTTGTTGATCAAATCGACTACTGTTTATCTATTATGATAGACTTTTCAAATAATACTCGCTCCAATTTAAGAAAGAGTGAATGAAATTTTGGAGTTCCCCTTATTCATTCGTTTATATTATGTGCCTATGTATGCTATGTATGTGTTGAGTATGATCCTTATCAAATATCATAAAGAAGACGGAAAATGCACCAGTGTTAAATTACCATTTTATAACGATTTTCCGGTATTGAAAGTCTGAAACATGAACACTTCTTCATTATTGCACTTGACAGAAAACACTCGCATTGAAATTAAACAATTGAAGTGAACCAAACCTACATGCATACTGACACACAAACAAAGCTGGTAGCAGCACCTCTTTATGACAAACAAACCACTTCTCTGACCAAAAAAAAAAGAAAAATCACTTCTCTCATTAAAAAAGCAAATCAACAAGAACATAAACAAACCAAACCGCTACCTACAAGATCATAGAAAGACACAAAATGCTCACAACTTCAACTACAAGGAGAACATAATTTATTTGCGTATCACCATCAAAACCCATAGACCCCTTTCATCCTTAAGCTTAAACCACTATTCTATCAAGTTCTCTTTGAATCCTGAGCCTTGGTCTGTATCTCTTGCCCAACTTCCTTGGTCTTCTGTCCTACATCCTTCGTCTTCTGTCCAACGTAACCGGCCACGTCAGCCATGCGGTGCTTTGCCATTTCCAGCTGCTCCGGCACCGATCCGTGGGTCTGCCGGATGTAATTCATGACCCACGAGAACGAAGACAGCCCCGTCAGCCCACATGCACCTGACGTCAAGAACCCCGCCACCGAGAGCCCAACGACAATGATGGCCGGAACTATGACAGGGCTGAAGAGGATGAAAAGCGGGGTGGTCACCGCCAGCCCAAGCAGGGTTCCGGCAAGGGCAAGCCCCGCGAACAATAGCAACGTGCCGCCGATAGGGAGTCCAGTGATGACGGCGATAACCTTAGATGTTGACGGGCCTCTGTCGGGATAGCGGTTAGTTCCAGCAGCGGTGTCGCCGAAACGGCCAGCTGTGGTGTGGACTTGGACAGTGTGTGGTTGGGTACGGTCAGTCATGGCTGATGGTTGCAGGAAGCTCCCTTTTCTTCCTTATGTTTGTTTTACTCTGAATGAAGCAGGTTTGAGGGAGAAGAGGTAAAGAGAAGGAAAGATATTTAATTTGGTTTGTGTATGCATGTGACGTGGAGAGTGTGAGAGTATGTGTTTCTTATAGAAAAGTTGGGTTGCAAGGTGGGTGACACGTAGGTGCGAGTTGTTGAGTAAGGGCTTTGCATGGTTAACAGGTTTCAGGGTGAAGTGGCCTCAGTCAATTGCAAAAGAGTACAAAACTACAAACTTACAAAGTAGTGATTCATTCACATGAATGCATGGCTACATACTTGAGATCAGGCTTCGGTTTGGGGTGCCATTTTCTCGAGGTTTACGCCAATACAACTAATATAAGTATAGTTGTTCTCTTCTTTTGTAAATAATTTAATTAATTCAAACTTATCACGTTTTAATTTATTATTTATAAAAATACAATAAAAAATAATATGCTTTGTATATTTAACAATCTTAAATAATTTTATAATTATGTGTGTATGTAAGGTTATATGTTATTCTTATCAATTAAAAGTATAAAATATACAATTTATGTATTAATATAAATAATCATAATTGAGAGAGATTAATTAGAAATCCATGAGTTTGAACTTACTTAAATTTAAATTTTACTCATTTAATATATTAAATTACTCTTTTATTTTAATATATGATAACAATAAAAAAGTTTTGTAATCCACAAATTTAACTTAACAAAATACATAAATTCAGTTATAATTTTAGTCTTTATTATTTTATTTTATTTTATTTTTATTTATTTTTATTTTATTTTTATCTTTCATAGATCAATATTTTATATATATTTAATTTTATCTTCATAATTTACAATTTAATCAATCAAAAAATATAAAATACAATATTTTTTATATTTTTTTTATTCTTTTATAATTTTATCATAATATATAAATTTAAGTTTTGACTTACTACAAGAAAATAGTAGTGGAGATTTTTTATGAGAGTGAGCTATTGCAAAAAAAGATGGTTGACATATGTTGTAATAGAAGAGTGTTAGGCAAACAATAACCATCTTAAACAACATGAATAACTATCAATCAAATAAAAATATATTATACTTTTAAATTAACTATTTAAATTTTAATATTAAAATAATTATCCGTATACCTAATAAAATAAATATTTGATATATTTATTATTCACATTATGTAATATTTTTATTGTTTATCTATACTTTTCCGTTGTGATATTGATTTGAGGTCGCATGCTTAGAATTATGACGGTAAAAAGTCGAATAGACCATGGAAAGATATCATTTGTACGAAAAATATAAATAAAGGTAAACAATGTATGTAGGCGATGATAAAAAAAAATAAAGTTTTAAAAGGATGTCTGGGTGGGAGACAAAACTGTAGACAAAAAATTATTTAGATAAAAAAATCTAAGATGTCAGTATTTTTATTATAACTTGGTCAATATTTAATTATTAAAAGAAAAATAATTAATTTTATACTATTAAATGTCATTTTACACTATTAAAAATATTGATGATAGTTAATTAATAGCTAAATATCACAAATTTTACTTGCTCTTTAGTACTCCTCTATTTAGATTGTTTAAAAACTCTTATTAAAAAATAGTACAGTTGGTAACTGTAATGCGTGGACAAGTTTTTCATGGATTTGGGATTTTTATTATGTTTTTGCTGATCTAAACAGATTTGCCATTAGAGACTATATCATAAACAATGAAGACCAAGTAATAGGCTTTATCGGTGATCTAAAAATAAAAATGTCAAATGATGAGGACATAACAACTGAAATTCAGAAAGCAATGCAATTCATGTTGGAGGAAGTAAACATGACAATTATTGTTGATACCAAAAGTGTAGTGGAATGGATTGAAGGAATGCATGAAACATGATATTAGGATCAAATATTTTTATGAAATAGAGCAAAAAACTTGAGTGTCATATTTCAAAAAGTGAGTATTGAATCAAGGGTTGAAGGACAATTTAAAGAAAGCAGAACTTGGATTAAAATAATTGGTAAGGACAAATGGTAGCAGTTGGTCCCAGTGGAAAGCATGAATGATGTGGAAGATATTGATGGCATCAACATGTGCACAAGAGATGTGCATGGATCTAGTAGTAGCAAGAGGGCTTTACAAAATGAAGGTGAAGAAGAATTGCATCATGAAGCATGACTTTGCAAACAGGAGGGCAACGGCAAATGGTAGAGTATTTTAATAAATATCCTAGGAATGATGCGTATGTGGTTGTGAAGGGAAGCTTTGTGGTAGAAAAGAGAAAATGTTGAGATAAGTCTCAATGTAGTTCCGAAGTTGTACTTAATTTTTGTAGTAGTTTCTGAACTTAAAAGTTATCCATATTCATCCCTGAAGTTGCATTCCGAAACTCAAACTTGTCCTTCCGGCAATTTCTGTCCACCTGGCACTACCGGAAAGCTGAGTTGGCAGGCTTCGTGACACGTGGACATTACAATGGCTAGCTGATGTGGCAGAGTAAACTGTTTTGAATCAATTTGGTCCCTCAAATCAAGTTAAAACCCTAATCCCCAATTTTGAAGTCCACAGTGCTCTGTCTTCTCTTCTCTTTGGTTCTCTGGTTTTGTCTTCCCCATCTTTGAAGCCCTACTGTTATGGCAAGCGCAAGCAATGCAGCTAGGAACACGAACAACCCACAATCATTTGGAAGCATCATGAGGAGAATGAATAGAAACAGAGAATCGCGTTTGCCATGGCTGCGGGTCGAGACCAGTGCTGCGGTGGTCAGTGACGGATTCTAATCCAGGAAAACCGTTCTTGGGTTGCCTAAACTACAATGTAAGTATTATTGTTGTTGATTGCTGTATTTACGGATATAAAAAGGATGGATATTTGGTTAGAACTTAGAAATCCAATTGCATATTTGAATGTAGTTGCTTTACTCTGTTGGCATTTCAGTTTCTTTTAATTAGTAATTTAGCTTTTTAGTACTGTTTTATGCTTGAATAAGGAGTTATGGTGTATATTTTTAAAGAGAGTTTGTAGTATGTTGTGTGCAACTGCAACTATTCATTTTGGTCCTGTCCAGGGTGAAGATTTTATTCTGTGGAAATTAGGCTCACTAGTGCACTTGCTGATGAAGTTTTACTATTGCTATTTTATGAAGTTGTGGGTGAGCATGTGCCTTGTTTATTCGTTGTGTTTATTCTGCAATGACACTTTGTAGGATAGAATTTTGAATATGTTAATGCAGGAACTATTTAAGAGAGTAGTGCAATGGGTTTTTGCAATTTGAATAGACAGTTATCTTAATTTTAAGGACACAATTATCTTAATTTTAAGGCATCATTTGTGGTTGTATAGCTTGCTTGTTTTTGTTGAACTTTGACCTTGCATGATCATACTAAAACTAAAGATCTTTTGAGATTTGAAATTTCTTGTAGCTCACCAATTTTTTGTACCTCATTCGGGATATCCATATTAATCTTCTTAAACGAACTTAATGTGTCATGTTAATGGATTCTGAATTTGACTGATTTACCTAACTCCTTTTTTTATATTGGGTTGGTTTAGTTAAACATGTAATACGTCGTTGATGTCTTGCATACATATGGTACAATAAAATTACATTCAGATATTTTTGTGTTAATGTTAATTATAAAGTAAGTTTTGCAATTGCCAATCAAGTTAACTTAGTTATTGGAATAGTCAAGCTGTTTGATGAATTTCGTTTGGACTAGTAGATTAGTTGTTAGAAAGGGAATGTAAATTTTAATGGTTTGATCCATCAAGATTCAAGTGAGTGTCTAGAAAACTACTGTCCTTAATTACATCAAAATAATGTTCTTGATGTAACACTTTCTCAGCACACTGTTCAGTTTTATTCTATGAAATCCTATGCTTATGTCTATGTACTGAAATTTAGATCAGTTGTCTATTCGGTGAGGTGCAGTTCTCGAGTAATTGTTGTAGCTCAATCCACTCAGGTATACTTTCTCTTTTATTTTTGTTTATCAATCGCCTTTAATACCTACTTTCTTGAAATAACTAATGGAGTCATTGTTTCACAAATACACTGTTTTCAATACCTTCAATAGGTTACTGTTTATATATGCCGAATTATTCCTAGGTTGATGGTGGTTATACATGCTGCATAATGTCCTGTTTGTATGTAACAGTGCTGTTTAGAGACTAGTCTGATGTCACTTACATAAGTTTAGGGACTAGTTTGATGTCACTTATAAAAGTGTAGAGACTATTTTGGTACTCGAAAACAAGTGTCTGACAGCTTTTTATAAAAGTGAAGGAATAAAAAAGTTGGGTCCCGATGTGGTCTGGTGACCTAGACTATGAGAAGTTCAAAGTTCATGGTTGGCCAACTAACATGGTTGTCGAAGTTCATGATGTGGTCCCTCTAAAAAGAAAGTTCTCCAAGTAGGATGAAAAAATAACTTCAGGGAGTAGCAATCCACCACGAAGCAGTCAACCAGCAAGGAATCCCCCATCTAACCCTATGCAAGGTGCAACACAGGGGAATGCTACAAGGCTTGCAAACTTCATGAAGTTTGTGTCCACCCCTGGATTCAAGGCGGGTGGAACAAAAAATGAAGATTAGGATGATTATGTTTAGGGACAGGGGACACATGGTGTCTTTGTGTATCTATTTTGCTGAAGTCTTTTACCATGTATGCTTTCTTAAATGTTGTCTTAGTGTTGATGATTTTAGTATCTGAAACTTATGAGGTCAAAATATTAACAACTTTGATATACTTGGTGTTTTGGCTCTATAATGCCTTTTTTGGATGAAACATTACCAATATGAATTATGACTTTCTTGAATTGAGTTTTGTTAGCTTTTTGGTTATATTTTGTCCTGTGTTACAGAATTAAGAATAATTCAGACCCTGTCCATTTCCATTTCATTGATCAGAAGTGCAAGAACAGAAGTATGCATATAATCAAACATTTTAGTTTGCATTTCTTTTAAACAAAAGGACAGGAACAAGTATATGAACAACATATGCATATAATATGCATGTCATTTATTTTTGGCTAGATACAGTTGACCCTGTTGTCTATCCAACTTTAATACAAGAACACCAACTACAATCAGCAGCATGAACATAAACATCAAAATCTCCCCCATTTTTAGAACCCTAATTTCAGCCTCTAATCTACCAAATTTCCAAGCAATCTTCATCTTCTATTCTTCATTGTCAACTGAATGCCTTGTTCTATCATCACATACTATGACATCTTCTTCCAAAACTTTATCAACCCACAAAAACAATCCACACCATTTCTTACCCACAGTATGCACAGCCAAGAAAATTCAGTCAGCAAATTTTATATCCATAAATATAGCAATCAACAACAATAATACTTATATTGTAGTTTGGGCAACCTAAGAACGGTCTTCCTGGATTAGAATTCGTCTCTGACCACCACAGCACTGGTCTCGACCCGCAGCCATGGTAAACGCAATTCTCTGTTTCTATTCATTCTCCTCATGATGCTACCAAATGATTGTGGGTTGTTCGAACTCCCAGCTGCATTGCTCACGCTTTCCATAACAGTCGGGCTTCAAAGATGGGGAAGACAAGAACAGAGAACCACAGAGAAGAGAAGACATAATGTTGTGGGCTTCAAAATTGGGGATTAAGGTTTTAACTTGATTTGAGGGACCAAATTGATTCCAAACAGTTTACTCTGCCACATCAGCTAGCCGTTGTAATGCCTACGTGTCACGAAGCCTGCCAACTCAACTTTTCAGTAGCACCACGTGGGCAGAAATTGTCAGAAGGACAAGTTTGAGTCCCGGAGTGCAACTTTAGGGATGAATATGGGTAACTTTTAAGTTCAGGGACTACTATGGGGCTCAAGTGCAACTTCAGGGACTACATTGAGTCTTAACTCGAAAAGGTTCAGGCTAATAAAGGCTTGACTCAGACATATAGAATAGAATACGAGGAAGCCTTTGCTCCGATAGCCAAGATGAAGTCTGTTCATCTCTTGCTTTCTATTGTTGCGAATCGAGATTGGCCTCTATTGTAGGCTTTTGTTGTATATTTAGGTGGTTGAGATTTTGTGGTGTGTTATTTGTTCACAAAATTTGTACTTTGTAGTTGGTCCTAGATGACAATACCGAATGACCGAATGGGATTAACTATGAATAAAAAAAATTTACTGTCTTTTTTAGGTCTAGACTAGTAAGAATGATCTAAAAAAACAAATTACTAATGAATTTTTATTTTATGGACAAATAATGTCTGTCAGTAAAAACTTTGTCAAAAATGTTTTACTGATAGATTTTCTTTTTTGTTGGTATTTTATCGACTAATTTTTCTTTAGTAATTAACTTCATTCTTTTTTGGCAAAAAGCATCAACTTTTTCGATAGATTTTTCTTCGATAACTTACCAACAGATTTTTTTATGTTAATGATCATCTTTTTTATTGACGAAATTTTCTTTGGTAATTGGCTTATAGAGTTGGTCAAAATCATTAAATTTTCTGACAAGCATTCCTTCTGTAATGAACTTCCATTTTACTGATAGATTTTTCATAAAATATGCCCCATAAAAGCATTATTGATTGATGAATAATCTATAGTTAAAGTCCACAATGGAGAAATCCACCCGAGATCGACGCTCAATTCTCCCTTACTTTTTGTTGTTAGTTTTTTTTTTCAATTTTGTCCCATGACCTATCCAACTCCTTTATGTCGATAAGGAGTAGTTATTCGAGGGTTTTATCTACACCATCATAGATATTTGCTAATATATATTTGGCTAAATCACTTATTTGTCAAGTTGTCCTCTACCTAAAAGCCTTTCAAAAAAAGTTTTCATTATCTTTATGGATAATGGCTGCCCATCAAAATAGAAAAATAATATCCTAACGAACTTAACAAATTAAAATTTAAATTAAATGATGAAATCATAAATACTTTTAATAAACTCACAAGTACGTACAAATAAAATTCTATGATGAATGATCTAAAAATTAGTTTTAACAAAGACATGAAATAAATTAACATGACTAGATCTTGTCTGTGAATATAGAGTATAACAAATCTAAGAACTCAATAATGCAGACCATTACCCTCTTAGATAATAAAGGCACACAATATACTTAGTACCAGTATTAAAATAGACTGTCACCGGGTCAAACCACTAAACTTTAAAAATTCGCCAAAATTGCGGGCCAAGGCAGCATGAGAGATGGCCCGGCGGTTCGTCAGTTTTTTTTAAGGTTATTTTAGTATTTTTTTTACAAATGATATAAATAGTAAATTAGGAAAAACTCTGAACACACTCACACAACCTCTGAACTCCCTGTCTCCATCTTCACTCTCGTCTTTCAAGCTTTCTTGGAATTTCAGAGCAATGGTGGCAGCCACGGCGATTCCCTCAAACAAACAGCAGCACGCTCTTCGTTCCTTTGCTCTACCTTTTGTTCATCGTCTCTGTCTCCCTCGGACTCTCGATGGTGCACTCCTCTCCTCTCCTTTGCCTCTCGTTGTCCCTATCTCCGTCAGACTCTCGGCGGTGTCTTGAAAGAGCCTAGCAACGGAAACAACACAAATATATAACACAAGAATAATATAGAACACTCACAACATAATATGGCAGCAACTATGAACAAGCTAATATAGCAAGTAAAGCAATAACAAGAACTCACCGATATTTTAACATGGAAAACTCCCTCAATGTGAGAGGTAAAAACCACGGGTCGTTCAGACCAACGAAATAGCTCCACTATAATCAAATGAGGTACAAGAGATTTCCAAACAAAGTACAAAAGCATGTATATAACCAGCCAAAACATCAAAGCACCAAAGCTCATAAATGTGAAGCAAGAAGATGAAAAATACCTAAAAAAACAAAACTGCTATCGAAGCCAATTTCTCTCTCTGTAGACCTCCAATTAAAATCTTTACCGTTCAGAATAAATAACAAAATAAGAAAAATCTGCAGTCAAAATTTCACGTCGATCCAACGGTGAAAGAATGAGAAACTGCTATTCCAAGTTTGCTGCTCTGTGTAAAAATGAAAAACCTATTTTCTCTCTTGCAAAGCCAATTTCTCCCATTGCAAACTTTTAATCAACATCTCCACCAACCAGAATGAAGAACAAAATGAGAGGAACATGCAGTTTAAATTTCAAGTCAATCCAACGGTGAACAAATGAGAAACTGCCATTTGAAATTTACTGCTTTGCATAAAAACGTGAATTTTGTTTTTCCTCTTCTCTCTCACTTGGTGGCTACACTCTCTACTTCTCAATGACCCCAAAATCTGATTAGGATTGTGGCATAATGGATGCAAGGAAACACCCTCAAAATGTTGGGTTTGGACCTCATAAAGGAGAGAAAAAATCCAACACGTCTGATGTCTCATCTCTCTTCTGCTCTGTCTCTCTCGAACTCTTGGTAGCATGCTCCTCTCTCCTCTGCTCTGCCTCTCGTTGTTTGTGTCTCCCTCGGACTCCCGGTGGTGTGCTTGTGTCTCCTCTCTCATAGTGCGTCTCTAGCCCTCTCGACGGCGATAAGCTTCAGCTCTGGTAACTGGTAAGCTATTTGTTTTTTTTTTCTCTTTTATTTTTCTGTTTGTGAGAGGGATATTTGATCATTTTGTTTGATTATTGATTATATTTATTGTTGATTACTGGTTTTATTTGAATGTTTGATTATTGTTATTGATTTTATTTAAAGATTTTCTTACAAAAATTATTGATTATGTTTGAATGTTTGATTACTGTTACTGATTTTTCTAAATTTGGGCATTCATTTAATTGTAGTGAAGGTGAATGTGATTATGTGATTTCTCAAAGTGCTAGACGAAGTGATGTTTCAACTTTTGGAGCATATTATTGTTGTATTTGAGTTGGATTTATATATGAATTATTGGATTATGTGTTTATATTTTATTATTGTTGTATTTGAGACTTATTAAGTTATTATGTTAACATTATGGTTTAAATGTGTTTGAGGTTTAGAATCATATTATTTTGGAGCCTTTTCAAAACAGAAAAAAAGAGGCGGGCTAGTCCGCCCTTTGGTAGGGATGGGTAGTGAGTTGAATCCATATCAGTTTGACATGGTGGGGCGGGTCAGCCCTCTTTGTCACTTCTAATATTCGGTATCTATGCTTGAAAAAATTTTAGAAAACTAATAAAGTGGATTTCACAACTTAATAAATAGACGATATATCTATAACCCATAGGAAATCATATAAAAAATATTGTCAAAAGTATATTTTATTTAAAAAATACTAATTTATACAAAGAAGTGAATCAATAAGCTAGGAGGCTCCACCTTTGAAATTCGTCATTTTCTCTCTTGTATCCGTACAAGATAGTGGCTTACACGTTAAGCTAACAATGTTCCTACTAACTAGCTTATGTCTGGCCCAAATGTATATAAGTTAACGTCAACATCACTGTTAACTACATTTTTTTATTAGATCTCTCAAACCAATTTAAAATACGTAATTTAAATATAATATAATAAACTATTTTATCTTTCAAATATATAGAGTACAAAATAAAATATAATAATATTTTCTCAAAAAAATCCTTGCCAACCATATTTTCTAAATCATAAAGAATTTAAACATATTTCACAATTTCAGAATGCACAAGTGTCAACAAATAATTTTAGAAATATACGATCCCATAAAATATATAATCTCATGTGCCAATTCAAAAATATGAGATTCACAAGAATAGATATCTAACTCTAATAAATTGATTATTATAGCCAAGTAAAAAACTTTTAATGCTAGTTTTGTAAGTATAATTAAAAGTTTATATCAGTATATATTAAAATAATTATAGATATAAAGTCTATTCACAACTTGATTTTAAATTAAAGGACCAAAAGTTAATTTTAGAGTGCCATTAACTTGAAATCTAAGTGATTAACAAAGATTGAAGATGATGATTTTGGCATTAAGAATAACGATGGCAACAACAACAATGTGTCCAACAACATAGACAACCAAAGCATAATATCTATAATTCATAGTAGTTGGAATTGCATGACAGAAACATGGAAACCTAATAAAATAGAAAAAAATTCCATAGACCCGACAAATAGAGCAAGGTAATGACAATAACAAAAAGGGACATTGATGATAACTACATGTTTAAGTAATTAGTTAAATTTAAATTAATGTTTATTATTAATGTATATAATAATCGATTCAAAAAAAGTTTATTATTTAGCTAAATAATAAATATTTAACTTTGTATTTATTTTTTATTTAATTTTGTAACCACTAATTAGCCTAAGGAAAGATTAGTATTTGACCAATTGATAAAGAATATATGCGATAAAAAAATATGTATAATTCTCAAGTTTTTATGTGAACAATGAATCAATCAAAGATAGACTTATTGTTTGACAAAATTTTGTTGAGAATATTTGGTAAGCTACACTAAATAAATTTATGTGTAAATAGTTTATATGAGTACAGATATTCGGACCAAAGAAAATTCTATATTTAGCCAAATTACATGAACATTTGTAGTAATAAACATGTGATACTTATTTGGTTCCATGTGAACAATAAGTTTGACTAAAGATAGATTTATTATTTAGTAGAATTTTTTATCAATGATTGATTACTGTATTAAAATACTGCTTACAAATTAATATTTCAGTTTAAAGACTAAATATTAATGTTGTACCAGGTATTTGTAATGGACCCACCATTATATGAATTATTTTCATATGATATGTAGCTTGTGTGAATATATTATTTTGCCTTAAAGTATATTGGTCAATGTTAGTCTATTTTTAAATAGAATTTTTTTTAGAAATTAAAAAAAAAGAGAGACTTTCTGTCATTAGTAATTTATATTTTATCAAATTATTATCTTGTATAGCCTTTTTAGATAAATGTGGTTAATAACTTATATTAGTTTAGTGAAAGTAAGTATATTTTTACTATTCTTGTGTGTCAACGGCATGTAGAATTATAAATAAGGTTATATACTCAATTTTAGGAAAAGATAAGTATAGTCTTATTAGGTGACTCAAAAAAGTTATAAAGTTCAAAAGTACATAAAATTTATTATGCTTCAGTATTAGTCTAATGGATAACAAATTTGTACACTTATAGTTATTGTGTACTTTATTGGTATCTTCAGTAAATATTTGAGTCAATTAAAAATGAATCAATAAATAGTAGACAAATAAATTTTATTATAGCAAAACATTATATATATTCACACATATAAAGTCAGAAGTTAGAAATAATTTGGTATTTCAGATTCTGACTTTGTTGGATATCAGTACAATTTTAATCCATTACAGATATACTCATATGCTCATTAGAAAAGTTTTTTAGAAAAGTGTTGAGAAGATACTTATTACTCTTTAATTTTCACTAAAGTACTTGAATATAAAACACCTTTTGAAGACATCCAATAATTAGGTGACTATAAACACGTCACAAATTATGAATATAAATTTGAAAGACTATTTGAGTTATTTTGTGATAATGTGTTAGTAGACTTATATTTTAAATTATTATTAAACAAGAGAGTTCAGAGTGTTTAAATGTCTAATGAGCAAATTAGCACCAATTTCATAAATGCATGCATATTTGGTTTATAAGAAACAAATAGCCAAGGTATTTCATGTGGATGGTAAGAATCGAAAATAATTAACCAATTAATTAACATAAAATAATAATAAGTTAATTGTCCAAAATATGTTCAAAAATTTAGAATATTAATTAGAAAATTTAAATATGATTTTTGGACATAGTAGATTTTTTTTGAGTTAGAAAATGTAATTTTCTGCAAAAAATTGCGTAAAAATGCGTACCGGTAAATTAACTGGCAGTACCGGCTTAAATCTGACTGGTACCGTGCGAGAATGATAAAAACAGTAGAAAAATTTAGGAATATAAATAAAGTTGAAAACGGAGTGCTAATTTTAAAGGTTTGGTCCAAAATTGGGACAAACGGGCAAAAAACGCTAACGGATTAGACCGGATCCAAGTTGAGCCCAAACCCAATATATAAATACACTAAAAATGAACCCAATTAGCCCATTCACTCCACAAACACAAACACACACAGCTGCATTGAGAGGAGAAGGAGAAGAGAGAAAACACTATTCGCATCCAACTTCCGGTGGCCATAACTCGAGTTACGGTGTTCCGATTTGCGTGTCGTTTACGGTTATCTGAAGCTCTTGCCAAGCCCTTTATTTTCATCTAACTTGTGTTGTTAAGATTTCAAAATTTTTTCTCCTTTCTGCAGCCCTAAGAAATTCAAAAATGTAGGTATTGGTTTTGAGTGAATTTTTTTGTGTTTTGATTGATTAGGTGGTATCTAAGGTTGGGCTATTGGTGGTTTGTGCCCCAAACACCATCGGAGAAGGTAAGAAAACTCTTTACCTTGTAAATTTGTGAATTTGATGAACCCTAGGTATTGATTTATGATAAATTATGTATGTTTAGCTTTAATTGTGAATTATTGGAGCTTTGGATTGATTGTTGGTGATTGGAGGCTTGATTTGGATACAAATTTGGTGTATAGTATATATTGGAAATCGAACAAGGTATGGTTTCAGTTTTCTTTATGTAATATGTAATATTTCTGGATTTTAGGCTAATGGACCAAGGATATGTTTCAAATTGATTGTTGATAATTGTGATGTATGATGATTTTAATGATTGTGATGATGTTGGTGAATGATGATGTTGAATAATGATGATTGTGTGAAAGAATAATAAACTATGATATTTGTTGATGTTGAGGTATGATAAGTGATGCTTATGAGGACTGGGATTGTGTTAAAGTTGCGATATTAGAGTTTTGATGTAGAAATTGTGGAATTATTGAGTTTGTGGTGTATGACTTGATTAAATTAGATATTGAATTGATTGGATTGTGATGAAAAGATAACGTATAGTATTTGGCAGTGTTTTGTGGTGAAATTGAATAAGCTTTGATTTGGTTTGTGATGAGCGGATATTTTATACGCCTTTTAGGAGTAATTTCATGTAGATTTTGGTATGTTTTGGTTAGTTTTTAGTATAATTTTATTAGTTTTTAGGCAAAATTCATATTTATGGACTTTACTATAAGTTTGTGTATTTTTCTGTAATTTCAGGTATTTTCTGGCTGAAATTGAGGGAGCTGAGCAAAAATCTAATTTAGGCTAAAAAATGACTGCTGATGCTGTTGGATTCTGACCTCCCTTCACTCTGAATGACTTTTTTGGGGCTACAGAAGTCCAATTGGCGCGCTCTCAATTGGATTGGAAAGTAGACATCTAGGGCTTTCCATCAATATATAATAGTTCATACTTTGCACGAAGATAGATGACGTAAACTGGCGTTCAACGCCAGTTCCATGTTGCAGTCTGGCGTTCAGCGCCAGAAACAGGTTGCAAGTTGGAGTTCAACACCAGAAACAGGTTACAACCTAGCGTTCAACTCCAGAAACAGCCCAAGCACGTGAGAAGCTTAAGTCTCAGTCCCAGCACACACCAAGTGGGCCCCAGAAGTGGATTTCTGCACCAATTATCTTAGTTTACTCATTTTCTGTAAACCTATGTTACTAGTTTGGTATTTAAACAACTTTTAGAGACTTATTTCGTATATCATGACATTTTTAGATCTAAATTTTATACTCTTTGACGGCATGAGTCTCTAAACTCCATTGTTGGGGGTGAGGAGCTCTGCAGCGTCTCGATGAATTAATGCAATTATTTCTGTTTTC
>NC_029777.3:98568097-98569323 GCF_000817695.3 Arachis duranensis | reverse complement strand
TAAAAGTCAAGTCAAAATTTCAATTTTAAAAATCTTATCTCTTCAAAATCTTTTTTCAAAAATCATATCTTTTTCATTTTTTTTATAATTTTCGAAAATTTCAAAATTATTTTTCAAAATATTTTCAAAATCTTTTTCTTATCTTTTTATCAAATTTTCGAAAATTAGCTAACAATTAATGTGATTGGTTCAAAAATTTGAAGTTTGTTACTTTCTTGTTAAGAAAGGTTCAATCTTTAAGTTCTAGAATCTTATCTTGTAGTTTCTTATTAGTTAAGTAATTTTTAAAATTAAATCTTTTTCAAATATATCTTTTTATCTTATCTTTTTCAAAAATTTTATCTTTTTTTTCAAAATTTGATTTTAAAATATCTTATCTAACTTCTTATCTTTTTATCTTTTTCAAATTTTGATTTCAAATCTTTTTCAATCAATTAACTAACTTTTTGTTTGTTTCTTATCTTTTTCAAAACTACCTAACTACTTTTCCCTCTTTCATTTTCGAAAATACCTCCCTCTCTTTTTCAAAAAATTTTTTTGTTTTAAATTTTAACTTTAATTATATTTTGTCTTTGATTTTCGAAAATTACTAACCTCTTTTTCAAAAATTATTTTCGAATTTTCTCCCTTCTCTTTTCTTCTTCTATTTAATTATTTAATTACTAACACTTCTCTTCACCTCTCTTCATCCAAAAATCCAAATCCCCATCTCTATTCTTCACCCCTTTCTTCTTCTACTAACATTAAGGAATCTCTATACTGTGACATAGAGGATTCCTCTTTCTTTTCTTGTTTTCTTCTCTTTCATATGAGCAGGAACAGGGAAAAGGGCACTCTTGTTGAAGTTGATCCAGAACCTGAAAGGACTCTAAAGAGAAAATTAAGAGAAGCTAAATTACAACAATCCAGAAATAACCTTTCAGAAGTTTTCGAACAAGAGAAGGACATGGCAGCCGAAAATAATAATAATAATAATGCAAGGAGAATGCTTGGTGACTTCACAAAACCTACGTCCAAGTTTGATGGAAGAAGCATCTCCATTCCTGCCATTGGAGCCAATAACTTTGAGTTTAAGCCTCAACTAGTTGCATTAATGCAACAAAACTGCAAGTTTTATGGACTTCCATCTGAAGATCCTTATCAGTTTTTAACTAAGTTCTTGCAAATCTGTGAGAATGTAAAGACAAATGGAGTTGATCCTGAAGTCTACAGACTCATGCTTTTCC
>NC_029777.3:98565051-98566896 GCF_000817695.3 Arachis duranensis | reverse complement strand
GATCTAAAAATTTCATGCATTGAGTATTTTTGTTGTTTTTCTCTCTCATAATTAAAAATTCAAAAATCAAAAAAAAAATATCTTTTCCTTATTTTTCTCATAATTTTCGAAAATTTGAGTTGACTTGGTCAAAAATTTTTAAAATTAGTTGTTTCTTACAAGTCAAGTCAAAATTTCAATTTTAAAAATCTTATCTCTTCAAAATCTTTTTCAAAAATCATATCTTTTTCATTTTTTTCTATTTTTCGAAAATTTAAAAAAAAATTATTTTTCAAAAATCTTTTTCTTATCTTTTATATCTAATTTTCGAAATTAGCTAACAATTAATGTGATTGGTTCAAAAATTTGAAGTTTGTTACTTTCTTGTTAAGAAAGGTTCAATCTTTAAATTCTAGAATCTTATCTTGTAGTTTCTTGTTAGTTAAGTCATTTTAAAAATTAAATCTTTTTCAAAATGTCTTTTTCTTAAAACTTTTATCTTATCTTTTTATCTTACCCTTTTCAAAATTTTATATTTTTCAAAATTTGATTTCAAAATATCTTATCTAACCTCCTATCTTCTTATCTTTTTAAATTTTAAATCTTTTTCAATCAACTAACTAACTTTTTGTTTGTTTCTTATCTTTTTCAAAACCACCTAACTACTTTTTCCTCTCTAATTTTCGAAAATATCTCATCCCTTTTTCAAAAATTCTTTTTGTTTTAAATTTTAATTTTAAACTTATCTTATCTTTAATTTTCGAAAATCACTAACCTCTTTTTAAAATTATTTTCGAAATTCTCTTTCTCTCTTCTTCTTCTATTTAATTATTTGTTTACTAACACTTCTCTTCACCTCTCTTCATCTAAAAATCCGAGTTCTTCTTCATTCTTCTACTCCCTTCTTTTTCTACTAACATAAAGGAATCTCTATACTGTGACATAGAGGATTCCTCTTTCTTTTCTTGTTTTCTTCTCTTTCATATGAGCAGGAACAGGGAAAAAGGCACTCTTGTTGAAATTGATCCAGAACCTGAAAGGACTCTGAAGAGAAAATTAAGAGAAGCTAAATTACAACAATCCAGAAACAACCTTTCAGAAATTTTCGAACAAGAGAAGGAGATGGCAGCCGAAAATAATAATAATAATGCAAGGAGAATGCTTGGTGACTTCACAAAGCCAACGTCCAAGTTTGATGGAAGAAGCATCTCCATTCCTGCCATTGGAGCCAATAACTTTGAGCTTAAGCCTCAACTAGTTGCCTTAATGCAACAAAACTGCAAGTTTTATGGACTTCCATCTGAAGATCCTTATCAGTTTTTAACTGAGTTCTTGCAGATCTGTGAGACTGTGAAGACGAATGGAGTTGATCCTGAAGTCTATAGACTCATGCTTTTCCCTTTTGCTGTAAGAGATAGAGCTAGAATATGGTTGGATTCACAACCTAAGGATAGCCTGGACTCCTGGGATAAGCTGGTCACTGCCTTCTTAGATAAATTCTTTCCTCCTCAAAAGTTGAGCAAGCTGAGAGTGGATGTTCAAACCTTCAAACAAAAAGATGGTAAATCCCTCTATGAAGCTTGGGAAAGATACAAGCAATTAACCAAAAGATGTCCATCTGACATGTTTTCAGAATGGACCCTATTAGATATATTCTATTATGGTCTCTCTGAATTTTCGAAAATGTCATTGGACCATTCTGCAGGTGGATCTATTCACCTGAAGAAAATGCCTGAAGAGGCTCAAGAACTCATTGACATGGTTGCAAACAACCAGTTCATATATACCTCTGAGAGGAATTCCGTGAATAATGGAATACCTCAGAAAAAAGAAGTTCTTGAAATTGATGCTCTGAATGCCATATTG
>NC_029777.3:98564184-98564952 GCF_000817695.3 Arachis duranensis | reverse complement strand
CCCAGCATGGAGAAATCATCCAGATTTCTCCTGGAAGGATCAACAAAAGCCTCAACAAGGCTTTAACAATGGTGGACGCAATAGGCTAAGCAATAGCAAGCCATATCCATCATCTTCTCAGCAACAGACAGAGAATTCTGAACAAAATACTTCTAATTTAGCCAATATTGTCTCTGATCTGTCAAAGGCCACTTTCAGTTTCACGAATGAAACAAGATCCTCCATCAGAAATCTGGAGGCACAAGTGGGCCAGCTGAGTAAGAAAGTCATTGAAACTCCTCCCAGTATTCTCCCAAGCAATACAGAAGAGAATCCAAAAGGAGAGTGCAAGGCCATTGATTTGATCAAAGTGGCCGAATGCACTAGGGAGGAGGAGGACGAAAATCCTAGTGAGGAAGACCTCCTGGGACGTCCCTCAAGCAAAAAGGAGTTTCCTATTAAGGATCCAGAGGAATCTGAGGCTCATATAGAGAACATAGAGATTCCATTAAATCTCCTTCTGCCATTCATGAGCTCTGAAGACTATTCTTCCTCTGAAGAGGATGAAGATGTGACTGAAGAGCAAGTTGCTCAATATTTAGGAGCTATCATGAAGATGAATGCCAAGCTGTTTGGTAATGAGACTTGGGAAAGTGAACCTCCCTTGCTTATTAGTGAACTAGACACTTGGATTCAGAGAACTCTGCCTCAAAAGAAACAAGATCCTGGTAAGTTCTTAATACCTTGTACCATTGGCACCATGAGCTTTGAAAAAGCTCTATGTGATCT
>NC_029777.3:98563159-98564040 GCF_000817695.3 Arachis duranensis | reverse complement strand
GCAAGCTTATGGATTAGTAGAGGACGTGTTAGTAAAGGTTGAAGGCCTTTATATCCCTGCTGATTTCATAATCTTAGACACTAGGAAGGAAGAGGATGATTGCATCATCCTTGGAAGACCTTTCCTAGCCACAGCAGAAGCTGTGATAGATGTCAACGGAGGTGAATTAGTCCTTCAATTGAATGGGGACTACCTTGTATTTAAGGCACATGGCCATCCCTCTGTGACAAAAGAGAGTAAGCAGGAAGAGCTTTTCTCAGTTCAGAGTCAAGAAGAGCCCACACAGTCAAACTCTAAGTTTGGTGTTCAAACCCCATATCCAAACTCTAAGTTTGGTGTTGGGACTACACACTAATATTGACCTGATCATCTTGTGGCACCATGAGAGCCATTGTCAAGCTATTGACATTAAAGAAACGCTTGTTGGGAGGCAACCCAATTTTAATTATCTAATTTTTATTTTATTGTTATTTTGTGTTTTATTAGGTACATGATCATGAGGAGTCACGAAAAAAATCAAAAAAATTAAAAACAGAGTCAAAAACAGAAGAAAAAAATTTTTTCACCCTGGAGGTCGCGCAGACTGGCATTCAACGCCAGTAAGATGCATCTGGCTGGCGTTCAACGCCAGAACAGAGCACCATTCTGGCGCTGAACGCCAGAAACAAGCAACATCCTGGCGCTGAACACCAGGAATGTGCCTAGAGGAGACAAACTGGCGCTGAACGCCAGCAACAAGCATGAAACTGGCGTTCAACGCCAGAAACATGCTTTACATGGGCGTTGAACGCCCAGAACGTGCACCAATAAGCGTTTAAACGCCAGAATGATGCACGAAGGAATTTTACATGCCTATATGGTGAAGGAATGGTATTTCTTTT
>NC_029777.3:98560036-98560364 GCF_000817695.3 Arachis duranensis | reverse complement strand
GCTAAAATTGAGGGACTTGAGCAAAACTCTGAAAAAGGCTGACAAAAGGACTGCTGATGCTGTTGGAATCTGACCTCCCTGCACTCGAAATGGATTTTCTGGAGCTACAGAACTCCAATTGGAGCGCTCTTAACGGCGTTGGAAAGTAGACATCCAGGGCTTTCCAGCAATATATAATAGTCCATACTTCATTCGGAAATTGACGACGTAACTTGGCGTTGAACGCCAAGTACAAGCTGCTATCTGGAGTTAAACGCCAGAAAAACGTCATGATCCGGAGTTGAACGCCCAAAACACGTCATAACCTGAAGTTTGACGCCAAGAAATG
>NC_029777.3:98536052-98559471 GCF_000817695.3 Arachis duranensis | reverse complement strand
AGGATCATTTTCCCGAGAGGATTGAAAGTAGCCACCGATGATGGTGATGCCCTACATACAGCTTGCCATGGAAAGGAGTAAGAAGGATTGAGTTGAAGAAGTGGGAAAGCAGGCGTCCTTGAGCCATACAGTATCTCCATTCGCTTATCTGAAATTCCCACCAATGAATCTGCATAAGTATTCTATCCCTTTTATTATTTATTTTCTTATTTCTATTTTCGAAACCATAAATCAATTTAATCAGCCTAACTGAGATTTACAAGGTGACCATAGCTTGCTTCATACCAACAATCTCTGTGGGATCGACCCTTACTCACGTAAGGTATTACTTGGATGACCCAGTACACTTGCTGGTTAAGTTGAACGGAGTTGTGAACTATGGTATTGGCATCATGTTTTTTGCGCCATTACCAGGGAATAAAAAGCAATGAATTTTGCAAAATGGAATAACAATTGAATCACAATTTCGTCCACCAGAGCTCTGCAGCGTCTCGATGAATTCATGCAATTATTTCTGTTTTCCATTCAAACATGCTTGTTCCTATCTAAGATGTTCATTCGCGCTTCACTATGAAGAAGGTGATGATCCGTGACACTCATCACCTTTCTCAATCCATGAACGTGTGCCTGACAACCACCTCCGTTCTACATTAGATTGAATGAGTATCTCTTAGATTCCTTAATCAGAATCTTTGTGGTATAAGCTAGAACATTTTGGCGGCCACTCTTGAGGATCCAGAAAGTCTAAACCTTGTCTGTGGTATTCCGAGTAGGATTCAAGGATTGAATGACTGTGACGAGCTTCAAACTCGCGATTGTTGGGCGTGATGACAAACGCAAAAGAATCAATGGATTCTATTCCGACATGATCGAGAACCAACAGATGATTAGTCGTGCTGTGACAGAGCATTTGGATCATTTTCACTGAGAGGATGGGAAGTAGCCATTGACAACGGTGACTCCCTACATACAGCTTGCCATGGAAGGAGCCTTGCGTGTGTGAAGAGGAGGACAAGGGAAAAGCTGAAATTCAGAGGACAAAGCATCTCCAAAACTTCAACATATTCTCCATTACTGTGTAACAATTACTCCTTTTACACCCTTTTATCTATCTTTTACAATCGAGGCTAAAGAATCCTATTGGTATCCTGACTAAGATTAATAAGATAACCATAGCTTGCTTCAAGCCAACAATCTCCGTGGGATTCGACCCTTACTCACGTAAGGTATTACTTTGACGACCCAGTGCACTTGCTGGTTAGTTGTGCGGATTGCAAAAGTGTGATTGCAATTTCATACATCAAGTTTTTGGTGCCGTTGCCGGGGATTATTTGAGTTTGAACAACTAAAGGTGATTCTTGTTACTTAGATTAGGAAAATTTTGTCTTTTTAGTTTAGAGTCACTAGGATTACATCTTCTATTATTCCTTTTAAAAATTTTTCAAAAATATTTTTTTTCTTTATTTGAATTTTCGTTTTTTTATGAGTTTAGTATCATGTTCTAAGTTTGGTGTCAATTGCATGCTTTTCTTGGTCTTTCAATTTTCGAATTGCATGTTCTTTGTTTTTCCTTGATCTTCAAATTGTTCTTATCAATTTTTCTTATTTGATCTTTGATTTTTCTTGTTCTGTATGTTTTCGTGTTCTCCTTGTGCTTTTTCAAAATATTAGTTTTCAAAAAATATATTTTTTTATACAATATTAAAACACGTTTCATTTATCGATCAGTTAGCTAGAGCGTTGGCTTATGTTCTTGGCAATTGGGTATCTTCCTTTTAATTTTTTTTCAAAAATAATTTCTCTTTAATTAAATCTTGTTTCAAACTTTAAGTTTGGTGTTTTCATGTTAATCTTTCTTTAATTTTCGAAGATTTTATTGTAGTTTTCTAAAATTTTAAGTTTGGTGTTCTTTCTTTTGTTCTTGTTGTTCTTGTGATTCTTCAAGGTGTTCTTGAGTCTTCCTTGTGTTTTGATCTTAAAATTTTTAAGTTTGGTGTTCCTTGGTGTTTTCCCTCCAAAATTTTCGAAAACAAGGAGCATTAGATCTAAAAATTTTAAGTCTTGTGTCTTTTGTGTATTTTTTTCTTTCATCATAAATTTCAAAATTCAAAAAAAATATCTTTTCTAACTATTTTTAAGTCATATTTTCAAATTTTTTTAAAAAAAATTCAGATTTCAATTTCAAAATTTTTCAAATCTTATCCTTTTAAGATTTAAAAAAAATTATATCTTTTTTCGAAAATATTCTAACCACTTTCTCTCTCCTCACTTTTTCGAAAATCTTCATAAAATATTTTTTAATTTTTTTATTATTATTTTATTATTTTTTATTTATTTTTATTTTTATTTTCGTCTTTATTTTATTTTATTTTGTTATTATTATTTCAAAATTTTTATATATAATAAAATAAATAAAATAAATTCACATCATCTCCCCTTTCTCCATCATGGACTTAAGTGGAAATGAACAGTCCAGAAGAACTCTGGGGTCATATGCTAACCCCACTACTGCTTCATATGGGAGTAGTATATGTATACCCTCCATTGGAGTTAGTAGTTTTGAATTGAATCCTCAACTCATTATCATGGTGCAGCAAAGTTGCCAGTATTTCGGTCTTCCACAGGAAGAACCTACAGAGTTTCTGGCATAATTTTTACAAATTGCTGACACAGTACATGATAAAGAAGTAGATCAGGATGTCTACAGATTATTACTGTTTCCATTTGCTGTAAAAGACCAAGCTAAAAGATGGTTAAATAACCAACTTAAAGCTAGCATAAAGACATGGAAACAGCTGTCAAAAAAATTCCTGAATTAATACTTCCCTCCAAAATGGATGACACAGCTAAGGCTGAGTATCCAAGGCTTTAAACAAGGAGATAATGAATCCATTTATGATGCCTGGGAGAGATACAGAGAGATGCTAAGAAAATGTCCCTCTGAAATGTTCTCAGAGTGGGTGCAGTTAGACATCTTCTATTATGGGCTTATAAAAAGAGCTCAGATTTCTCTAGACCACTCAGCTGGTGGATCTATACACATGAGAAAGACAATAGAAGAAGCTCAAGAGCTTATTGATACAGTTGCCAGAAATTAGCATTTATACCTAAGAAGTGAACCTTCCATCAATGAAGAGGCTAAAACAGTAACTACTGAACTCAGTCCTATAAAACAAGTTACTGAATTCAATCAGCAACTGAATTTTCTAACAAAATAGCTAGCCGAATTCAAGGAGATACTACAAGAAACAAGAATGGCTAATATGAATATGGAAGTACAGTTGAAGCAAACAGAACAACAGTTATCAAAACAAATAACAGAAGAGTGCCAAGCAGTTCAATTAAGAAGTGGGAAAATATTAAATACCTCACTTCAAGGTAGCAATAAGCCAAGAAATGAGCAAACTACCCAAAATCCATATGAGGACAGTAAGAGCCCAGAGAGGAATAATTCTAACACTCAAACGCCAGAAAATGGGTGGAAAGCTGGCGTTGAACGCCCAAACCATGCTCAGTCCTGGCATTCAACGCCAGAAACAAGCAAGGAATTGGCGTTGAATGCCCAAAGGAAGCACAGTTCTGGTGTTCAGACGCCAGAAACAGGTAAGGAGTTGGCGTCTAACACCACTCCAGCTTCCACCCCTGGCATTCAAACGCCAGTGGGAGATCAGACACATACAAGTGCTGATAGCAACCCCTCTAAAAAGGCTTCTCAACCCACATCTGTAGGCAACAAACCTACAGCAACTAAGGTTGAGAAATACAAAGCCAAAATGCCTTATCCTCAGAAACTCCGCCAAGCGGAACAGGATAAGCAATTTGTCCGCTTTGCAGACTACCTCAGGACTCTTGAAATAAAGATTCCGTTTGCAGAGGCACTTGAGCAAATACCCTCTTATGCTAAGTTCATGAAAGAGATCTTAAGTCATAAGAAGGATTGGAGGGAAACTGAGAAAGTTTTCCTCACTGAAGAATGCAGTGCAGTCATTCTGAAAAGCTTACCTGAGAAGCTTAAAGATCCCGGAAGCTTTATGATACCATGCACATTAGAAGGTACTTGTACCAAGCAAGCTCTATGTGATCTTGGGGCAAGTATCAACCTAATACCTGCATCCACTATCAAAAAGCTTGGATTGACTGATGAAGTCAAACCAACCTGGATATGTCTCCAACTTGATGATGGTTCTATTAAACACCCATCAGGCGTGATTGAAGACATGATTGTCAAGGTTGGGCCATTTGCCTTTTTCACTGACTTTGTGGTGCCGGAAATGGAGGAGCACAAGAGTGCAACTCTCATTCTAGGAAGACCTTTCCTAGAAACTGGACGAACCCTCATTGACATCCAAAAAGGGGAAGTAACCTTGAGAGTCAATGAGGACGAGTTTAAGTTAAATGTTGTCAAAGCTATGCAGCATCCAGACATCCAAAATGATTGCATGAGCATTGATATTATTGACTCTCTGGTAAAAGAGGTCAATATGACTGAGAGTCTCGAATCAGAGCTAGATGATATCTTTAAAGATACTCAGCCTGATCTGGAGGAACCAGAGAGAATAATAGAACCTCTGAAAATCCCTCAGGAAGAGGAGAAACCTCCTAAACCCGAGCTCAAACCATTACCACCGTCCCTGAAATACGCATTTCTGGGAGAAGGTGACACTTTTCCTGTAATCATAAGCTCTACCTTAGAGCCACAGGAAGAGAAAGCACTAATTCAAGTGCTAAGGACACACAAGACAGCTCTTGGGTGGTCCATCAATGATCTTAAGGGCATTAGCCCAGCCAGATGCATGCACAAGATCCTATTGGAGGATGATGCTAAGCCAGTGGTTCAACCATATAGGCGGCTGAATCCAGCCATGAAGGAGGTGGTGCAGAAGGAGGTCACCAAATTACTAGAGGCTGGGATTATTTATCCTATTTCTGATAGCCCCTGGGTAAGCCCTGTCCAAGTCGTCCCTAAGAAGGGTGGTATGACAGTGGTTCATAATGAAAAAAATGAACTGGTTCCTACAAGAACAGTTACAGGATGGCATATGTGTATTGATTACAGAAGGCTCAATACAGCTACCAGAAAGGATCATTTTCCTTTACCATTCATAGACCAGATGCCAGAAAGACTAGCAGGTCATGAATACTACTGCTTCCTAGATGGATATTCATGTTATAATCAAATTGTAGTAGATCCCCAAGATCAAGAGAAAACAGCATTCACATGCCCATCTAGAGTATTTGCATACAGAAGGATGCCATTTGGTCTGTGCAATGCACCTGCAACCTTTCAAAGATGCATGCTCTCTATTTTCTCTGATATGGTGGAAAATTTTCTGAAAGTCTTCATGGATGACTTTTCAGTGTTTGGAGACTCATTTAGCTCCTGTCTTGACCATCTAGCACTTGTTCTAAAGAGATGCCAAGAGACTAATCTGGTTTTAAACTGGGAGAAATGTCACTTTATGGTGACTAAAGGAATTGTCCTTAGGCATAAAATTTCGAACAAAGGAATAGAGGTGGATCAAGCTAAGGTGGAGGTAATTGAAAAATTACCACCACCTGCCAATGTTGAGGCAATCAAAAGCTTTCTGGGGCATGCAGGATTCTATAGGAGGTTTATAAAAGATTTTTCAAAAATTGCAAAACCTCTGAGTAATCTGCTAGCTGCTGACACGTCATTTATCTTTGATAAGGAGTGTCTGCAGGCGTTTGTGACTGTGAAAGCCAAGCTGGTCACAGCATCAGTCATCTTTGCACCAGACTGAACATTACCATTTGAACTAATGTGTGATGCCAGTGACCATGCCATTGGTGCAGTGTTGGGACAAAGGCATGACAAGCTTCTGCACGTCATTTACTATGCCAGTCATGTTTTAAATGATGCACAGAAGAACTACACAACCACAGAAAAAGAGTTACTTGCAGTGGTATACACCATTGACAAGTTCAGATCTTATTTAGTAGGATCAAAAGTGATTGTGTACACTGACCATGCCACTCTTAAATATCTACTCACAAAGCAGGATTCAAAACCCAAACTCATCAGATGGGTGTTGCTTCTGCAGGAGTTTGATATAGAAATAAGAGACAGAAAAGGGACAGATAGACATTGCAAACTACAAGGCAGTGAGATTTATACCCAAATAGTACAGTAGGCAGCAAACAAAGAACATGATCACGGATGCAAAGTACTATCTTTGGGATGAACCATATCTCTTTAAGAGATGCGCAGACGGAGTAATTCGTAGATGTGTGCCTAAAGAAGAAGCACAGAAGATCCTCTGGCACTGCCATGGATCACAGTATGGAGGACATTTTGGAAGTGAGCGAACAGCTACAAGAGTACTCCAATGTGGCTTCTACTGGCCTACTGTCTATAAAGACTCCCGAGTATTTGTACTTAATTGTGACAGTTGCCAAAGATCTGGCAATCTGCCTTACAGTTATGCCATGCCTCAACAAGGGATCTTGGAGATTGAGTTGTTTGATGTATGGGGTATTGACTTCATGGGGCCATTCCCACCATCATACTCAAATACTTATATTCTGGTGGCAGTGGATTATGTATCCAAATGGGTAGAAGCTATAGCAACACCCACTAATGATACTAAGACAGTGCTGAAATTCCTCCAGAACACATCTTCAGCAGATTTGGTATCCCTAGAGTACTAATCAGTGATGGGGGCACTCATTTCTGCAATAAACAGCTTTACTCTGCTTTGGTTCGATATGGAGTTAGCCACAGGGTGGCCACTCCATATCATCCACAGACAAATGGGCAAGCTGAAGTTTATAATAGAGAACTTAAAAGAATCCTGGAACGGACTGTGATTAACCGTAGAAGGGATTGGGCAAGAAGCTTGGATGATGTTCTGTGGGCATACAGAACAGCATTCAAGACTCCTATAGGAACTTCTCCATACCAGCTTGTATATGAAAAAGCCTGTCACTTGCCAGTGGAACTGGAACATAAGGCCTATTGGGCAACTAGATTCCTAAACCTTGATGCCAAGTTAGCTGGAGAAAAACGATTGCTCCAGTTAAATGAGCTAGAGGAATTCAGACTCAATGCTTTCGAAAATGTAAAATTTACAAAGAGAAAGCAAAAAGATGGCATGATAAGAAGTTGTCATCCAGAGTCTTTGAGCCAGGGCAGAAAGTTCTGCTGTTTAATTCTAGGCTCAGATTGTTCCCCAAAAAATTGAAATCCCGATGGAGAGGTCCATATGTGATTACAAGTGTGTCACCATATGGATATGTGGAGCTTCAGGATAATGATTCTAACAAAAAGTTCATTGTTAATGGACAGAGAGTTAAACATTATCTTGAAAGCAATTTTGAGCAAGAATGCTCAAAACTGAGACTTGATTAAAGCTTAGTAATAGTCCAGCTAAAGACAATAAAGAAGCGCTTGCTAGGAGGCAACCCGCCATTTACAAAGCTTATTTGTTAATTAATTGATTTTTACAGGTTGATGTCAATTATCTTCAAGGTAAAATAGCAACTACTTTAGTTCACAGAGTTACAGAAGGCTTCAGAGGAATAAAACAGCAAAAAGAAGCTCACTGGTGCGAAAAAGCCAGTAAGAGCTGCTTTGGGCGTTCAACGCCCAAAAGAAGTATCTACTGGGCGTTCAACACCAGTAGAGATAGCCATCTGGGTGTTAAACACCAGAAGAAAGCATCTTCTGGGCGTTGAACGCCAGAAAGAAGCACCTTCTGGGCGTTAAACGCCAGATTTACAGCGTCCTGGGCGTTCAGAAAAAGGCCCAGTGACAAAGGAGTTCCTGGCATTCAACGCCAGCTAGAAGCAATAGCTGGGCGTTAAACGCCCAGGAGAAGCTACAAATGGGCGTTAAATGCCCAAAACATGCAGCGTTTGGGCGTTTAACGCCAGGATTGTGGGGAGGAGGTAAATTCATTTTCACTTCAATTTTTTTTTCATTTCCCATGTTTCCATCCATGATTTCTAAAAACCCTAATTTCTAAAATCCCTTTTCAAAGATGTCAAATGTATCTTAATTCATAAACACAATTTTTTTTAAATCCTCTTCAACTTCTTTTCAAATCTTTTTCAAAACAAATCTATCTTTTTTCCTTCTTAAAATCTTTTCAACTAATAAATATCTTTTTCAAATCTTCACAATATCTTTCTCAAAAGAAATTTATCTTTTTCAAATATCTTTTATATCTTTTCAATTTTCAATTATATCTTTTTCCTATCATATTTATCTTTTACAAATCATATCTTCTATCTTATCTTTTCTCAAAATTTTCGTAAACCCACCCCTCCCTTTAAATCCACATCCGGCCTCCCTCCTCTCATCCACCATTCGATACAAGCTCTCCTTCTATCCCTCTCCTTTCCTTTTATTTTGCTTGAGGACAAGCAAACCTCTAAGTTTGGTGTGTTTATCCATGATCACTAAACCACTCCCACTAAGATCATGGCTCCTAAAGGAAAACAACCCACTCCAAGAGGCAAGAAAGAGAGTATTCCAAAACAACTTTGGAATTAAGGAAAGTTCTTAACCAAAGAACATTCAGACCATTACTACAAAATAATGGGTCTAAGATCAGTGATCCCGGAAGTTAAATTCGATCTGAAAGAAGACGAATATCCGGAGATGCAAGAGCAAATTCGAAACAGGAATTGGGAAGTCCTAGCTAATCCTGAAACAAAGGTGGGAAGAAACATGGTTCAGAAATTCTACGCTAATCTGTGGCAAACAGACAGGCAGAGAATATCTGGAACTGCCCTCTATGACTATCGAACCTTGGTCAGAGGAAAGATTGTTCACATCCACCCTGACAAAATCAGGGAGATCTTTAAGCTACCTCAGCTGAAAGATGACCCAGACTCCTTTAATAGGATAATGATGAGAACAAATAAGGGCCTGGACAAGATTCTAGAGGACATATGCCTCCCTGGAACTAGGTGGACCACCAGCACCAAGGGCGTCCCAAATCAACTCAAGAGAGAAGATCTCAAACTAGTCGCCAGAGGCTGGCTGGACTTCATTGGGCGTTCTATACTGCCCACTAGCAACCGCTCTGAAGTCACCATTAAAAGAGCAGTGATGATCCACTGCATTATGTTGGAAAGAGAAGTGGAAGTTCATCAGCTGATTTCGTGTGAACTTTACAAAATTGCAAACAAGAACTCCAAAGATGCCAAATTGGCTTATCCAAGCTTAATCTCTATGTTATGTAAAGATGCTGGAGTGAAGATGGGAATAACTGAGTATATCTCAGTTGAGCAACCAATCACCAAAATATTAATGGAAAAACAACAAGTGCAGGATGACCCTATCAAGAGGAGAGCACAGGAATTCCTCCTGGAAATCCCTCAAATTGAATACTAGGAGCGCCTTGAATCATCTGCCACCAATTTGTAAGAAGCTATGGAGCAATTAAAAGAAGAACAGCAAAATCAAAATAGCATGATTTGCAAACTACTTAAGGAACAAGAAGAGCAAGAGCGTGAGCTGAGAAAACTGAAGCGTCAGAAGCTGTCTCTTGAAGGGCCAAGCACCCCACAGATTAAAGGAACAACCACCTCCCAAAAAAAAGGTTGTTGAGTCCTAATCTTTGCCTTAACTCTGTGATAACTGTTCTTATTAGGAATTTACCTTAGAAGTTATATATTAGTAGTAGTAATTAGTATCTCTATTTTGATTTTATTTCCAATTAAGTTATAATTTATTTTTCTCATTATCATCAAACATGAATAAAATAGTAGATTTTTAGAATAAAGAGGCAATTTAATTTTTTCGAGTTCTTAATAAGGAAAATTCTAATTATTTATATGTGGTGGCAATACTTTTTGTCTTCTGAATGAATGCTTGAACAGTGCATATTTTTTATATTGAATTTTATGAATGTTAAAGTTGTTGGCTCCTGAAAGAATGATGAACAAGAGAAATATTATTGCTGATCTGAAAAATCATAAAATTGATTCTTGAAGCAAGAAAAAGCAGTGAAAAAAAAAAGAGGAATCATTGGATAAAGAAAAAGAAAAAAAAGCCAATAACCCTTAAAACCAAAAGACAAGGGTGAAAAGGATCCAAGGCTTTGAGCATCAATGGATAGGAGGGCCTAAGGAAATAAATCCAGGCCTAAGCAGCTAAATCAAGCTGTCCCTAACCATGTGCTTATGGCATGCAGGTCCAAGTAAAAAGCTTGAGACTGAGTGGTTAAAGTCGTGATCCAAAGCAAAGGAGTGTGCTTAAGAACTCTGGACACCTCTAATTGGGGACTCTAGCAAAGCTAAGTCACAATCTGAAAAGGTTCACCCAATTATGTGTCTGTGGCATTTATGTATCCGGTGGTAACACTGGAAAACAAAGTGCTTAGGGCCACGGCCAAGACTCATAAAGTAGTTGTGTTCAAGAGTCAACATACTAAACTAGGAGAATCAATAATACTATTTGGATTCTGAGTTCCTATGGATGCCAATCATTCTGAATTTCAAAGGATAAAGTGAGATACCAAAACTGTTTGGAAGCAAAAAGCTACTAGCCCCGCTCATCTAATTAGAATCTGAGCTTCACCTAAAACTCTGAGATATTATTGCTTCTTGATTTCTTTTTATCCTATTTTATTTATCTAGTTGCTTGGGGACAAGCAACAGTTTAAGTTTGGTGTTGTGATGAGCGAGTATTTTATACGCTTTTTGGGGGTAATTTCATGTAGATTTTGGTATGTTTTGGTTAGTTTTTAGTATAATTTTATTAGTTTTTAGGCAAAATTTATATTTCTAGACTTTACTATGAGTTTGTGTATTTTTCTGTAATTTCAGGTATTTTCTGGCTGAAATTGAGGGAGCTGAGCAAAAATCTGATTTAGGCTGAAAAAAGACTGCTAATGTTGTTGGATTCTGACCTCCATGCACTCGGAATGGATTTTTTGGAGCTACAGAAATCCAATTGGCGCGCCCTCAATTGGGTGGGAAAGTAGACATCCAGAGCTTTCCAGCAATATATAATAGTCCATACTTTGCGCAAAGATAG
Source organism: Arachis duranensis (assembly GCF_000817695.3). NCBI lineage: Eukaryota > Viridiplantae > Streptophyta > Magnoliopsida > Fabales > Fabaceae > Arachis > Arachis duranensis. The sequence goes on along the minus strand of NC_029777.3, from coordinate 98,548,463 downwards.
ATGATGTAAACTGGTGTTCAACGCCAGTTCCATGTTGCAGTCTGGCGTTCAGCGCCAGAAACAGGTTGCAAGTTGGAGTTCAATGCCAGAAATAGGTTATAACCTGGCGTTCAACTCCAGAAACAGCCCAGGCACGTGAGAAGCTTAAGTCTCAGCCCAGCACATACCAAGTGGGCCCCAGAAGTGGATTTCTGCACCAATTATCTTAGTTTACTCATTTTCTGTAAACCTAGGTTACTAGTTTGGTATTTGAACAACTTTTAGAGACTTATTTCGTATCTCATGATATTTTTAGATCTAAATTTTATAATCTTTGGTGGCATGAGTCTCTAAACTCCATTGTTAGGGCGAGGAGCTTTGCAGCGTCTCGATGAATTAATGCAATTATTTCTGTTTTTCATTCAAACATGCTTGTTCCTATCTAAAATGTTCATTCGCGCCTCACTATGAAGAAGGTGATGATCCGTGACACTCATCACCTTCCTCAATCCATAAACGTGTGCCTGACAACCACCTCCGTTCTACATTAGATTGAATGAGTATCTCTTAGATTCATTAATCAGAATCTTCGTGGTATAAGTTAGAACATTTTGGCGGCCATTCTTGAGGATCTGGAAAGTCTAAACCTTGTCTGTGGTATTCCGAGTGGGATTCAAGGATTGAATTGCTAAGACGAGCTTCAAACTCGCGATTGTTGGGCATGATGACAAACGTAAAAGAATCAATAGATTCTATTCCGACATGATCGAGAACCAACAAATGATTAGTCGTGTTGTGACAGAGCATTTGGACCATTTTCACTGAGAGGATGGGAAGTAGCCATTGACAACGGTGACGCCCTACATACAGCTTGCCATGGAAGGAGCCTTGCGTGTGTGAAGAGGAGGACAAGGGAAAAGCTGAAATTCAGAGGACAAAGCATCTCCAAAACTCCAACATATTCTCCATTACTGCGTAACAATTACTCCTTTTACACCCTTTTATTTATCTTTTACAATTGAGGCTAAAGAATCCTATTGGTATCCTGACTAAGATTAATAAGATAACCATAGCTTGCTTTAAGCCAACAATCTCCGTGGGATTCGACCATTACTCACGTAAGGTATTACTTGGACGACCCAATGCACTTACTGGTTAGTTGTGCAGATTGCAAAAGTGTGATTGCAATTTCGTACACCAGTTTGGTTGTGAATTTTGGAAGTTTGAGAACCTAGCAGATTTTGGTGAAAAACTAGTTTCTGGTGAACTTTGATAGATCATAACTTGAGTCTCTATTTTTGAAATTGGTTAAAATTTATTTTAAATTAAAATTCATTTAAAGATCTTTAAATTGATATAAAGTTTGATGAAAATAGATTTTTGTAGAGGAAGTTATGAACGTTTAAAGTTTGGTGTTTGAAACTGAAATTCTGCATATTGAAAATTTTCTAAGTCTGGTGAGTGTTGCGTACGCGACACAGTGCACATGTCGCGACCATTCCATTCGAGTTGGGCATCTTGCGTACGCGGACACTACATGCGTACGCGAGCTATCAGAGTTTTGGCCCTTGCATACGCGAGCTTTAACACGCGACGCGACCAACCCATTCTGGTTGAAACATTTGCGTACGCAACTACCCTTTTTCAATAGCATGCGTACGCGAGACAAGGGCTTGCGTACGCGAGACCCCTGTTTTGCTGAAAAATTATTTTTCTTCATTTTCAAAGGTTCTCGAGCTTTCCAAAAATTCTTTAAGTGCCGTTTAGGAATACTATCTAGTACCTAGGCTCTAATACTTCTAAGGATGAGTTAGTGACTTAATTTAGTGAATTTTTATGTGAATCTAGAAGCCGAAGACTTAGGTTTCTGGGGTACTGAGAATGGAATTAGTTGACTGAGATGGCGGAGTACTGTAATGATGATTGTGCGATGGGTTGTGGGAATGTTAATCGATAATATTGTGACGAGTCTGGGACTCAAAGAATAATGATGAATTTATGAATGTTGAAAGTGGTCACTGAGGAATATGGAATTACTGTTTATTACAGGTATTGTTGAGACGCTCTGCGCCTGGCAAGGACGGTGGTTAATCCCGCTTGTCGAGGTCACAACGGTGGCGTAAGGGCGGTGGCTAGTCCCACTTATGTTTAGATGTGAGGTCTATGACAGAGTATTCCGCTCGCATCCTTTTGAAATCACAAAGGTGTACGCGGGCACTATATCCCTGGACTGTGTGCCGGACACAATATCCCTGGAGTACCCATTTTATTCGTGACTGAAAGGCAACATCTCCATAGAGATGCGTTGGGTTGGCAGTTGAACTGACAATGTGATATCACAGCCAATAGAGCAGGCATTTATCATGTGTATTTTCTATGTGGTTGTTTGCTTTGTCTACTTGCATACTATGGCTATTTGTATAACATGCTTAATTGCTTCTTGATTTACTTGCTATACTTGATCATTTCTTGTGTATTACTTGTATGAAACTACTTGTGTTTTCTACTCGGATTGAGGCTCGGAAGGCGTGGCGATGGGATCACATGGAGGTTAGGCTGGTGAAGGCTGTGGGACAGCGGTGAACTGATAGTTTAGAGATCCCCTAAGTTAGTTGACCTATTTCAGGATTTATTTATCTGTTTTATAAGCTTGAATATTGATGATTGATATGAAGTTCTAAGATTGCCTCTTCCGTTTTGGGGTCTTATATCTTACATTACTGGGCACTGTTACCATACTGAGAACCTCCGGTTCTCATTCCATACTTTGTTGTTATTTTCAGATGCAAGTCACAACCCACCTTGGTAAGTTGCGTGATGGTGACAGAGCGGAGGATCTTTATCTCATTTTGGAGTCATTTTAGTTATTTTGATTAGTTCTCTCTCTTTTGGATTTATATTTGCCTTCGAGGCTTACTTTGAGAGAAATATTGTATATGCTGTTTTACTTTTCAAAACTTTGTATTGTCTGTATATAACTAGCCGGCTTAAACTCCACGGGTTGCGGCTAGTACTCTATGACTATTCTACTTATATATCTATATATGTCTTGATATCTTGCATCTATATCTTGTGCCTCGATTCGTGTAGCTTCGTGTGAACGTTTTACGCGTTTGTAATTCTGTATTTCAGCTTATTTCTTCATCGGGCTTCTTGTATTATTAATCCCTTCCAATTATAAATATAATATCGTATAAGCCTTAGAATTGTTCTAACCTTTGATTAACCTTTGCTTTACGGCATGAGATAAGACTTAGGGTAATTATGGTGTTACATTTAGTGGTATCAGAGCGATTCGTCCTCGTGAGCCTGAGGGATGGACCGATTGTGCTTCATTGCATACTCTGTGTCTTTTTTTTCATGCTATTTAGGTTATATATTTGATATATGCATAGCATGCTTGTTAGTGAGTACCTTTTTGGGATATTGAAGTTCTAGGATTTTGATATTGAGACTGATCACCTTAATATTGACTATTTGGTGTAGACAGAAACCTTAATGGCTACTCACGAACGAGGTCAGACACATACTCACAGTGAGGATGAGGGTAACTCATTGATGGACAATCATACTGATTTGTGGTTAGAGAGTATAGGTCCATGGCTCTTGCTGATTTCCTTAGAAGTGGTCTACCTCAGTTTACCGGGAAGGTCGACGCGTTGGAGGCTGACCGGTGGTTTCGAGATGTAAAGAAGTTTTTCCATACTCAGCGTGTTTCCAAAGTACAGTCTGTAGAAATAGTAACCCGTATGTTAACGGAAAATGCTTAGCATTGGTGGCAGGAGCTGTGTTGTGCCTCACAGCATTGGGATAAGTTCAAGACGGAATATTATGGGAAGTATTTCTTGCAAGCAATTTGCACCGCAAAGGAGCTGGAGCTAGTGCAACTGAAGCAGGAGGGTATGTCTGTTGCTAAGTACACCCGAGAATTTAATAACTTGTGTTACTTCTCAAGGACTTGTTAGAGAGATCCAGCTGATGATGAAGAATGGGCCTGTAGCCAGTATAAAAAGGGACTCAAGAAAGAGATATTTAACTATGTAAACCCACAGAAGATAGAGAGTTTAGCCGAGTTGGTTAGCAAGAGTCAGCTTGCAGAAGATTGTTCTATGGATTGGGCTTTGACATTAGAAGGTTAGGATGTGACTACTCCAGATGTGCCACGCAGGTTCGGTTTAGGCCTATGTCACTGATGTGGTGGATCGGGGCATATGTCCAGGGATTGTTTGCATGGGAGGACTCCGGATGTAGATCGATTGCCACAACAAGGTAGAGGTAAGTATATAAAATTGGTATAGAATGTTTTTAGGACCAACGTTTAGCTTAGTTTTAGCTTATGGGATGTTGCTGTTAGGGATGGCCAAACTTAGTGTCGGAGGAACCAATGGAAGAAGATAATCCTGGTAGACGCAGCCAAACGATTCGGATTCTTAGTGACAACTAATTAGAGTGATGCAGTGGAAGGTGTGAGGGAGCATTGACACGGTAGAATTATGAAAGATGAATTACTTTAACAACTTGAATTAGGATGGCGGTATTAAGTAGTAGAACACTTTGTGGAAGGAGAGACAGTTATAGCTGAGGGTTATATACTCTTGGAGGTGAATGCGACTCTACGTCGATTATCAACGATTGAACAAAGGGACTGTAAAGAACAAGTATCCGTTGCCGAGGATAGATGACTTAATGGATCATTTGCAAGGAGCTGGAGTATTTTCAAAAATTGATTTAAGATCTGGTTACCATCAGATAAGGGTGAAAGAGGAAGATAATGGGAGACCTAATACGAGAAAGATTACTAATAAATGCTTGTGACTCGATCTGTCCTTCTTTTGTAATCCGTGTTGGAGTACTTTATTCCGCGATCTTTTTTTATAATTAATTTGAACGTTTCCATAAATCAAACCCTTGCTTGCATGTGTCTTTGCACGAAACTCGTACCTCTTGACATGAGCTTAAATCTGTTTTGACCCAATCAAGTGTGAGGAAGATTATTGTTGAGATAAACCATCAGTAGAGACATATTTTGATTCAATGTGCCTTACTGTTTCTTCCAAGGATTTGAAGTTTGAAATTCCTTTATTGAGGTGTACTCTAATTCTCTTTCTGGTGCATTCTCTTATTTTCTACAACCTTGTCCAATCACAACATAATGTATCTTTTTAATTTCTTCTGGATACCATTCAAAATTGTTTGCTCTCTTTTGAGCTTGGTACTCCTTCAGATAACTTGAGCTCAATTTAACATTGCTTGCAATCCTTAGACGCAACCATCGATATGTTAATTCCTTGTGATACAATTTATAAACACGAAGAACAAACTTGTGAGCGTGCGACATCACGAGGAGCAGTGAAACTTTGTTTTTGTCAATAGTATTACCTATAACTAAACTGACACACAAGGATGTCCTATTGGTATGGACGTCAAATTTTGGAAAAAACTCCTCAAGAGAACTTGAAAGCAAGATTAACTACAGAGCCAATGTTGGTGTCGCTGGAACCCCATGAACTAGTTGGGATCTACGATAACGCTTCGTTGGAAATCTTGGAGTGCGTTCCAATGTAACATTAGGGGGTAGTGGTTTTCGTATAGATTCTAGGATGATTAATGTAATATTTAGCACCTGGTGAATTATTTAAGTGTAGAGGCAAGTAGGAAAGGAGAAAATATGTAGGCATGAACTTAGGCTTGAATTTTTGGCTGAGTTTAACATTTTATTTTATTTACGATAAGTGAAAATTCATTAGTTGTTTAGTATGTCGAGCTGCAGTATTGCATTTAAGGATGGATAACTGAGTAGGTACCTTAGTTGTTATTGAGATCCTAGGTAATAAAATTACTGAGATTCAGGATTTAATGAGATCTTGAATTAGACATAGAGATGCTATAAGGCAATAAGTTATGACTTAGTCTTAGGATGAGCGTAAACCTTGTTTGGGTCAAGTTGAGAAAGTTTAGCAGCAAGCCTAGGTTTTGTAATCCGATAATGATGGATGACTAGATTGAATAATTGGATTAGTTAATTAATTAGTGGTTGAAAATCAAAGTGGCGCAGCAGAAACTTGTGGAATGTAATGTCACATGATAGTTGTGAATAGAGGTAGTAGAATGGTGACTAGACATATCTTAAGCTTGAATACTTGAAGAGTGTAATGGGTTAATTTAAGTAAAGATTTCTAAGAAACTATGTTTAATTATGGCTGTAAGATTAGATTGCTTTCGGGGTAGGTTTTGGAGATGATTACAGGTGTAATTGAATTTGTGTGTAGATGGTAATGGATAAATTGTTGGCTTTGCAAAATAGATTTGGAGAACATTGAATCGAAATGTTAATGTTGTATTCATGTTGATAAAAGGGAGGTAGGAGCGAGAATGATAAGTACAACATAAGCTTGAATTCGGTTAAGATATGGCATTAGAAATAAGAATGAAGGATGTAAATAGGACTTTGAGCTGACATGGAGGAATGGAAAGATGTATGGTGAGAGGTAGGTTTAAGTTGAGAACATTTAATGATGATGATCGGTAAACAAAATTTTGAGGGCAAATTTTCTAATTTGGTAGGGAGAATGTAAGAACCGAAAATAATTAACCGATTAATTAACGTAAATAATAATAAATTAATTATCCAAAATAAGTTCAAAAATTTAGAATGTTAATTAAAAAATTTAAATATAATTTTTAGATTCAGTAGATTTTTTTAAATTGGAAAATGAAATTTTCTACGAAAAATTGCGTAAAAACGCGTACCGGTAAATTAATCGGCAGTACCAGCTTAAACCTATCCGGCACTGTACGAGAATGATAAAAATAGTAGAAAAGCTTAGAAAAATAACTAAAGTTAAAAAACGGGCGCTAATTTTAAAGGTTTGGCCCAAAATTGGGACAAATTGGCCAAAAACACTAACGGATTAGACTGGGCCCAAGTTAGACCTAAGCTCAACATATAAATACACTAAAAATGAAACCATTCAGCTCATTCACTCCACAAACACAAACACACACAGCTTCATTGAGAGAAGAAGGAGAAGAGAGAAAATACTATTCACATTCAACTTCCGGTGGTCATAACTCGAGTTACGGTGCTCCGATTCGTCTAGCGTTTGTAACTACGCGAAGCTCTTGCCAAGCCTGTTAGTTTCATCGAACTTGTGTTGGTAAGATTTCGAAATTTTCTCTTCTTTCTATAGTCCTGAGAAATTCAAAAATGTAGGTGTTGGTTTTCAATGAATTTTTGTTGTTTTGATTGATTAGGTGGTATCTAAGATTGGGCTATTAGTGGTTTGTGCCCCTAAATTCCATCAGAGAAGGTAAAGCAACTCTTTACCATGTAAATTTGTGAATTTGATGAACCCTACGCATTGATTTATGATAAATTATGTATGCCTAGCTTGAATTGTGAATAATTGGAGCTTTGGATTGATTGTTGGTGATTGGAGGCTTGATTTGGACAAAAATTTGGTGTATAGCACATATTAGGAATCGGCCAAGGTATGGTTTGGGGTTTCTCCTATGTAATATGTAATATTTCTGGATACTTAGGCTAGTGGACAATAGGATAGGTTTGAAATTGATTGTTGATGATTGTGATGTATGATGATTTTAATGATTGTGATGATGTTGGTGAATGATGATGTTGAATAATAATGATTGTGTGGAAAGATAATAAACTATGATGTTTGTTGATGTTGAGGTATGATAAATGATGCTTATGACGAGTGGGATTGTGTTAAAGTTGCGACATTGGAGTCTTGATGTAGAAATTATGGAATTGTTTAGTTTGTGGTGTATGACTTGATTAAATTAGATGTTGAATTGATTGGATTGTAATAGAAAGATAAGGTATAGTATTTGGCAGTGTTTTGTGATGAAATTGAATAAGCTTTGATTTGGTTTGGTTGTGAATTTTGGAAGTTTGAGAACCTAGCTGATTTTGGTGAAAAACCAGTTTTTGGTGAACTCTGATGGATCATAACTTGAGCCTCTATTTTTGAAATTGGTTAAAATTTATTTTAAATAAAAGTTCATTTAAAGATCTTTAAATTGATATAAAGTTTGATGAAAATGGATTTTGTAGAGAAAGTTATGAACGTTTAAAGTTTCGTGTTTGAAACTGAAATTCTGCAGATTGAAAATTTTCTAAGTTTGGTGAGTGTTGCGTACGCGACACAGTGCACACGACGCGGCCATTCCATTCGAGTTGGGCATCTTGCGTACACGGACACTGCATGCGTGCGCGAGCTATCAGAGTTTTAGCCATTGCGTACGCAAACTTTAACACGCGACGCGTGCAACCCATTCGGGTTGGGACATTCGCGTATGCGAGCAGGTGGTTGTGTACGCGACCACCCATTTTCAACAGCATGCGTATGGGAGACAGGGGCTTGCATGTGCAAGACTCCCTGTTTTGCTGAAAAATAATTTTTCTTCATTTTCAAAGGTTCTCGAGCTTTCCAAAAATTCTTTAAGTGCCGTTTAGGAATACTATCTAGTACTTAGGCTCTAATTCTTCTAAGGATGAGTTAGTGACTTAATTTAGTGAATTTATGTATGAATCTAGCAGACGGAGACTTAGGTTTCTGGAGTACTGAAGATGAAATTAGTTGAGTGAGATGGCAGAGTACTGTAATGATGATTGTGCGATAGATTGTGGGAATGTGAATCGATAATATTGTGATGAGTCTGAGACTCAAAGAATAATGATGAATTTATGAATGTTGAAAGTGATCACTGGGGAATATAGAATTACCGTTTATTACTGGTACTGTTGAGACACTTTGCGCCTGGCAAGGACGGTGGTTAATCCTGCTTGTCGAGGTCGCGGCGGCGGCGTAAAGACGATGGTTACTTCCGCTTACGTTGAGATGTGAGGTCTGTGGCAGAGTATCCCACTTGCATCCTTTCAGAATCACAAGAGTGTGCACGGGCACTATATCCTTGGACGGTGTGCCGGCCACGATATCCCTGGGGATACCCATTTTATTCGTGACCGAAAGGCAACATCTCCATGGAGATGTGTTGGGTTGGCAGTTAAACTGACAATGTGATATCATAGCCAATAGGGCAGACATTTATCATGTGCATTTTCTATGTGGTTGTTTGCTTTGTCTACTTGCATACTATGGCTATTTGTATAACATGCTTAATTGCTTCTTGATTTACTTGCTATACTTGATCATTTCTTGTGTATTACTTGTATGAAACTACTTGTGTTTTCTACTTGGATTGAGAAAGCCCAAAAGGCAGTGGCGATAGGATCGCATGGAGGTTAGGCTGGTGAAGGCTGTGAGACAGCGATGAAATGATAGTTTAGAAATTCCCTAAGTTAGTTGACCTGTTTAAGGTTTTATTTATCTGTTTTATAAGCTTGAATATTAATGATTGATATGAAGTTCTAGGATTGCCTCTGGCGTCCCGAAGTCTTATATCTTACATTAATAGGCACTGTTACCATACTGAGAATCTCTGGTTCTCATTCCATACTTTGTTGTTGTTTTTCAGATGTAGGTCGCAACCCACCTTGGTGAGTTGCATGATGGTGACACAGCGTAAGATCTTTATCTCATTTTGGAGTCATTTTAGTTATTTTGATTAGTTCTCTCTCTTTTTGTATTTATATTTGCCTTAGAGGCTTAATTTGGGAGAAATATTGTATATGCTGTTTTACTTTTTAAAACTCTGTATTGTCTGTATATAACTAGCCGGTATAAACTCTACGGGTTGTGACTAGTACTCTATGACAATTCTACTTATATATTTATATATGTTTTGATATCTCGTATCTATATCTTGTGCCTCGATTCGTGTAGCTTCGTGTGAACGTTTCGCGCGTTTGTAATTCTATATTTGAGCATATTTTTTATCGGGCTTCTCGTATTATTAATCCCTTCTAATTATAAATATAATATCGTATAAGTCTTAGAACTGTCGAACCTTTAATTAATCTTTGCTTTACAGCATGAGGTAAGCTTTATGGTAATTAGGGTGTTACATGGATACTATTCATATGACTATCATATTATTTTATAATATATTATTTCAGTGGAAGTGTGCATTTGGATATTCATATAATATAGACAAATTTATGAATATAGATATTTCTGCAGAAATAAAGTATTTAGTTTTGTTTTCGCTCTCACTCATGATCTCATAAAGGTGTTAAAGTTGGACCAGGCGTGTATGAGATCATTTTCGCATGTAATTTTTTTATTTTCTCATCCAAATTTGATCTATGTCATTGAGTATATTAGTATAGTGATCATCGTGGTTCTGTCGCGACACTAATGTGATAATAGCAGCGGTAATTTCATAACTGATATATGTGATAGACCAAATTGTTAAAGTAATTAAGGGAATAACATTCAGATGCACGCATAAAGTTTATAAGATGTGAGGACTTTGCTAGGTAGACAACTTTTGTAAACAATGTGAACAATGGGCTCTAAAATTGACCCAATAAAGTAAAAACACACTACACTCCCAAATTATCCACCTAAATCTTAATATTAGGATAACCATCTGCACATCTAGTTCATTTGTTCACATAATCACATTGTTTAGTATTTTCATTGTCTACCTATACTTTTTCTAATTATCTTAGGAAAATATATGTGTATAACATAGGTGGGAGATTGTTAGAAAATTATTATTTTTTAATTTATTTATAGGTAATACATATATTAATTATAATCGTAAATTAAACTATTATAATAGTGATATTATCATAAAAATTGAATTAAATAAGTCATTATTACTTTTGATTTGGAATTAAATGAAAATAAAACCAATGATATTATTTTATTTGGGTTTTGGGATTTAATAGGTGTCACACTCAAATATAAATAGTGACTTTAGAATTTTAATCTTCAATACATCAAAACCGCTTCTGTAGTTCTTTTTTCATCAGGGAATTGTGATTCAGTCCTATTAGGAATACAGAAGGTTTTGGTTAAGTAAGATTAAAGAAGTAAACTCTCTCAATTATACTCATGAATTCAGGTACACTTTTGCAGTCTTATATAAATATTTTTTTTAATAATTTCACATTATTAATCTTAAAGTTAAAAAATTCTAAAAATTTTCAACCCTTAGCATCGATATTTTAAAAAAAATAATTCGATTGGAGTAGCCACTTGTGTATTCAAAATCAGTAGATCTTCTAACATTCCAAAGCTTACACCACCTTTGACATACACAGTGTTGTCATCATTTTTTTTTTCGTTTTGCCTTGTAGGTATGAGTTGTATATCCATTTATTACTTTATAAATTAGGTAACTTATTGCTTTGTTCAAAAGATCCTAAGAAAATGATTGTAAATTGGGGTCAATAATTTTATTGGATTGATTTTGAATTTGGTTAGAAACATTCGATTCAACAAATGATTTGGTGAGAGATACGTGATTATTAGGTAATGTATCCTTTACATAAATGTTAAGAATCTATACACTTACATAAAATCATCTCACTCCAAAAATGAGTATAAAATATAAGGAAAAAATAGTTAAGGAGATAGGCTAAGACAATGTAAGAATCATTTTTATTTACTTTATGTTTTACCACGTGATACTCTTTTTCTTCTACAATTATCGAGAAAATTGAGTCTCAATTCTGCTTGCTCTATTATAAGAAACTTATTCCTAAATAATAATGTGAGTACAATATTGACAAATCCGAAAAATATTGGTAGGAGAGGATGGGATGAGGAAGTAATTGCAGGAAGTGCACGTGATTCAAGTGTACATGATGTGAATGGTATTTGTTGAATGATTTTGGACTAACTTTGGCTTGATAAAAAATTTTTAAAAAGATATTTGAATTTTTTAAAATAATAAATACTTCATTTTATATTTGACAAATTAAAAAATTTATATATGTATTTATATTTGTAATTTTTTAAAAATTAAATTTTTTTTAAAAGTATCTAAATTTTTTTTTTAAAAATTAATTTTTACTTATCAAAATTAAAATGTTTAATATAATAGAATACATTAATTAATAATTAAATTTAATTTTTATATTAATAGAATTTTTTATTTAAATTATTTAAAATATAATATTTACGAAAATATGTAATCCATAATGTATTTACGCATTTGCATAAACCTTATACATTCCTAGAACTGAACGTTTAAAATTAAAAAAAAAATATTTTTTATTAATTAAAATATATTTTCTGTTTCTATAATTACAGTCTTGATTTTCTTTCCTATAAATACTTAAAGTATATAATAAATATAAAATATTCTATTATCTACAGTTTAAATTAGTGATTTAGTGAATCAATAGTTTAACTAATTCGATTATCATTTTGATTAATAATTATGTGTATTTTTGTCTATCTCAAATTTTTTATGCATATTTTGTCCAATATTCTATAATTTTAATCTAATTTATATATAAAAAAATTTGGATAGATAAAAAAAAAGAGTAAA
>NC_029777.3:98531406-98535946 GCF_000817695.3 Arachis duranensis | reverse complement strand
AATAACGATAAATTTTTAAATAAATTAATATATAATAATAAAAAATTATGGAAAGAAAAGATAATAAAATGGAAGTGAAATGGTGAAATACATATTTATGGAAAGAAAAGATAATTTAGCATGGTATGATTATATAGATGTCCTTATTTTTTCTCCTGCAAAAAGTTTTTTTTGTAAAATGCGTTTGGCATCTTGTTAAAAGCCTTTTTTAATCGAAAAATAAAATAAAAAATTATTTTTGTACAATCTGAAAAACTAAAAAAAAATGCAAACATTTTTTTTCCCGAAAACCCCTAATTTTATATTCTCGTAATTTTCATATGCTACTCGCTATGTGGCATTTCGTACAATAAGTACTGTAACCAAAGTTTTTATCCATATTGTAAACCTACTCATAATTTACATGTTTCCTTCCTATTTTATTTTATTCTAACCTACCATCTTAAGAGAGACAATATATAAGCTGGCTAGCTTTTATCAGTGTATAATGTGTTTGTATATGCATATTCTCAACTAAGACATTTTCTAAGTTATGTTTATCTCACGTTCCTTGCACCTCCATTTAATCATTTATTGAGAATTATATGATTAATACTTACACTTGCATTGTGTTTCAATTTATATACTCTAACTCGTTACAAAAATTGGAAAATAAAAACAAAATTTATGCAAAGGTCAGGAAAAGTATATATAATATCCCTACACTAAAAAAATATTTTTAGTGATAAATTTTTAGTGATAATAATTTAATAATTATTATATATCTTATTTATTTATATTTTTGAGATAATTATATGTTTACTGTTGTTATTATATTATAAGAATTTAATTTTGATGCACTATTAGTATAAAAAAATAGATATAATTATACAATTGTGTAAATTATTTTACACTGTAAGTGCATCAAATTAGATATAATTGTACAATTGTCTATAACATTTTTATCGAAAATAGAAAAACTTGAACCGCGACCTCTTAGGTGAGTACGAGGAGATTATGTCATTTAAACTATAACTCATTAGCAACGACGACAAGCTTTTTACCAGCAATTGTATAAGAGTTTTAATTTTGATGCACTGACAATGTAAAGCATTTTACACAGGCGTACAATCATATTCGTTCTTTTTTATGATTATTCACGTGGTCAATGTGAAATGTAGTTATTTTTACTGATGTGATATTATATAATTGAATGCACATGTAAAACTACTTTACTCTGATAGTACATTAAAATTAAATTTATTATATAATTATTGATAAAATCTTTTAGCAACAAAGTATAAGACAACTAATAATATCTTATTATCGCTAAAACAAAATAAATAACAGTTAAAAGTAATTTTTTAATAGTGATAATGTATCATCTTAAATTTTTTGTCCTTATTATAAATATGAGTCTGAATATATAAATTTTAGTAATTATTTTATTCAATTTAATATTATTTAATTATTTTAGTATAAATAAAATTAAAAAATATAAAATAAAATAATTTTGTAGTATTTTAACATGATTTTTTTTATTTTTTAAATAACTTTTTTCATAAATTTAAAAGAATGAGTTAAGATAAGGTTCTTTTAATTTATTAAAGGGATAAGTATGGTTTTGGTCCCTAAAGTTGAGGCTGAGAATTGAAACTGTCTCTCATCTAATTTTTTATTTAGAATCGTCCTTAACGCTTTTTTCGTATTAAAATCATCCTTTTTAATAAATTTTTTATATTATTCCTAAACTACCCCTATTTATTTTAATAAAAAAGTTATAAAATTTAAAAAAATAATAAAAGAAAACGTGTTTGGGGGGAGCTCGCCGCCTCGCCATTGCTCCTTGCCGCCTCCCCGTTGCTCCTCGTCTCCTCGTCGTTTCTATTTTGTCTTCTGCTACTTTTGGGTTTGCTTGAGTACTTTTGTATCTTCTGCTTCCTCTTCTACTTTCTACCTCTGTTTGAGTGCTTCTGCTTCTTCTGGATTCTGCATTTTCTGGGTTCTGCTTCTACATCATTATTGTATGTTGATTTATTGAATCTGGATTTGATTTGTTGAATCTGATTTTGATTTGCTGAATCTGGATTTGAATAATGAATTTATTCATCATAATCCTTAATTTCCTAATCTGATTTTGTTGGTTTTGTTCTTGTTATGAGTTTTTGATTTCTGCTTCTGCTTCTTGGTTTTGTTGGTTTTGTTCTTCTATTGATTTTTTATGCTTTCTACTTCTACTTGTGTTGATGTTGGTGGTGGTGGTGGTATTTTTGTCCGAAATAAATTAAAAGAACGATTTAATACAAAAAAAACGTTAAGAACGATTCTAAATAAAAAATTAGATAAAAGACGATTTCGATTCTCAGCATCAACTTTAGGGACCAAAACCATACTTACCCCTTTATTAAATAACACGTATTATTCAATAATAATAACCTATTGTTGATTTTCATTCAACTACCATTAGTAGCCATGTCTAAATTTATAGAGGTATATTATAGAAAGATTAAAAAAATTTTAAAATTATCTTAATTAATTAATATTTATTAATTATTATATTAATTATAATAATTAATAAATACTAAATAAAACCAATTTTAATTATAAGACCATTCTATTTGGTTTCTCGCCCGTTCTCGATTATAATTAGTGGGACATATTCTTACAGTTAAACTTAAATGAATGTGTGTAAGTTCCTGAAAACAGTGTTCGATATTATTACAAAGGTTGCGTCATAGTCATTCTTTTTCACCCTTGTATCCCCATTTATTGCACATTGTCTTTTGCTTTCTTTTCAATTTCTCTCGCCGGAAGAAGAAAATAAAAATAATAGAAAAGAATAATCTTTTTCTCGCCATTCTCTCTTGTTGCTTAGTCTCTTGTCATTGTATTTGCGGGTTTCTCTCATCTTGTCCTGCAACTAACTAGGGTTTTTCTTTTTCTCCTCTGAACTCTCACATCCAATAGTAAATTCCCCAAGAATTCTCTGGGTGTTCTTCACAGACTTCTTTTTCACTTTCATCATTAAAAGAATATAGATCTTGAAAGAGCTTCTACAACAAGGGCGAAAAAAAAGGTAATGATCTATTTGTTCAATTAAACCTAGCTTTATTACAAGGTATAGTTTTTTTTTTTTATTCCGATTATATATGCTTTTAATTTCTTCACTTTCCTTTTTCTTTTCCTCTTCTAGTTGTATATTAGATTTATGATTCTGGTGGTGGTGGGTGGTGTTGAATTTGTTTAGAAAGATTTTAAAAGGGGTGTGAAACCCTGAAATAATGATTTACGCATGTATGTATGTTCTATATCCAGCTGAAGAAAGCTAAGACTTGAATATTAAGAACTTCACATACCCACACACACACATATTTATAGGTGTACCTTTTCTTTATTGTACCTTCAACTACTTATAGGCTATAGCAACCGAAAGCTAGACCTAGCTAGCTAGGGGTACTGGAGAAGAGAGAGAGAGAGAGATTCAAGAAAAAAATATACTGTTAGAATGGATGAAATCAAGACATGTGTATATATATATATATATATATATATATATCAGTCCCAGAGGTAGAGGGAAAATGAAAGCAAGGAAAAAGATTCCGGGTAGAAATTGAAGTCCAAAAATCTATGAATGAATGAATGACACTCATAATAATCAATATAATAAAGACTACTGTTTTAGCCATAAAAGCTATAATGTTTTTGAAAATTAAACCAGCTGGGTGTATATAGCATAAGCCAAGTGTTGTTATCCTTGCTTTTAATTGAGAAACTAACCCTAGTTCCAAACTATATATTGTACTTCCAAATTGAAATTAGATAACCTTTATACTTTATTATGAATTTAACTGATGACATTCATTAATAACCGATGCTATATATGTACTTGATTTAATAAATAGTTTAGTTTTTGTGAATAGTATACTTGTTTAGATACAAAATCATTTGTATGTTTGAACCTTAAACTTGTAGGATAGATAATTTAGGAGAAATAAAAGAAAATTGCGTTTGCAGAGAAAATCATCATCATCAATCATGGCGTCTTCAAGCTATTCGAATTCACCCTGCGCTGCCTGCAAGTTCTTGAGAAGGAAATGCATGCCGGATTGCATCTTCGCGCCGTATTTCCCACCGGAAGAGCCTCAAAAGTTCGCGAACGTTCACAAGATATTTGGGGCAAGCAACGTGAGCAAGCTTCTGAATGAGGTGCAACCCCATCAGAGGGAGGACGCCGTGAACTCTCTGGCGTACGAGGCGGAGGCGCGAATCAAGGATCCGGTCTACGGCTGCGTTGGGGCCATTTCAGTGCTCCAGCGGCAGGTGATTAGGCTCCAAAAGGAACTTGATGCCACAAATGCAGATTTGATCCGCTATACCTGTAATGAGATGACAACTTTGCATGATGGGAGAAGAATTGGTGAAGCTTCTTCCACTTTTTCTCAATCTCCTAGTGCTTATTATTATCCATCTCCTTGGAACAATGATCCTTGTGCTGGGGATGCTGGATTTCACAGAGGAGGTGGTAACCATATGTGATCATTATTATCTTAATGATCAATCT
>NC_029777.3:98529493-98531339 GCF_000817695.3 Arachis duranensis | reverse complement strand
TTATATGAATTTTCATATCCCTCTTATTTTAGGGTTTCTCGTATTTTATGGTACTTGTTAAGATGAAGGAGGGTTTGTGTGTGTATATATATGGGGTTCTATACAGGCATATGAAATATATATATATATGAAAATAATGAGACATGTTGTTGTGAGAATAATATTGACCTTTGTATACTGAATAAAATTTTATTTTGTCTACTGGATGTACCTTTACTCTTAATATAGTGGAATTTGGAAACCCCAACTCTCCAACTATGTTAATATGTTGTGTTATATAAAAGCAATTTCTATGTGGTATTTTTAATTATTTTAAAAAGAGTTATTTTAATATAGTTATACTACCGTGGTTACAGTAGTTATAATATTTTAAAACATATTATCAAAATTAAAGTAATATCTTTTATTATTAAATAATATTTTTTTAAAAATATTATTTAAAAATATATTATTAAAATAATAAAATATAGTTCTATAATATAGTTATTCTAGAATTTACCTTTTAGAAATTTTATATATATTTTCCTTTTTAAATGTATAATTGAGAATATCTAGAAAATTATATATAAGAAAAGATATTCAACAATGAATGATTTTGTTATACAAAAACTCTTGTGTGTGTATACTTGACGGTTTAAGGTGAGTGAAGTGGGGATGTTTTATGAAAGCACATTAGAACTAAAGAAATTACATTACTTTATATTTTAATATTAACCACCATGTCAGACTTTCTTTTCTGACTGATAACTAACCACCCCTCCCGCCGCTTGTTCTTCTCCCATGTTTTCAAAAAGGTTGAAAAGTTTGAGATTTTATGTAAAATTAAAAACGTAAATTACATACGTAAAACATAATTAAAATTATAATAACATTTAAATTGTATAATTAGTTTATTTAGTAAAATTTTTTAAAATATATCAACTAATTTAAAATTATAATATAAAAATGTTAAATTTTAAATTGAAATTCTAATCTAAAAAAATTAGTAAAAATTGTGTTATTGAATTTTTTTCTCCAAATTATTATACATGATGATGGCATTTTGAGGAGTAATTTTTTTTTCTTATAAACATATTTACACTTTGGAGCACCAAATTTCTTCATTTTGATAAAATTTTTAGACATTAATTTTATATATCTTGGTAATATAAAACAAAATTATACTCAAGTGTAATTATATAATATTTTTTTGTAAAACTTTTAAGGTAATATAAAAGGAAGTTTAATACTCATCTTACTATTTTTTCATTATTTATAAACTATTTTTATATTCATAAGTTATCAAATGAACTTCAAAGTTCCAGAAGAAATTAAAGTTTTTTCCTTAAATCCTTAAAAAGCGATAAAATAAAAACAAAATATGTTGTAAGTTTACAAATATTGTTAGATAAATAATTATTTATATATCTTTATTTCATAACATAAACTATTACAAAATATTATTCATGATATAATATATTAGCAGAATGAAAAATAATAGTGAATCAATATTTTTAGTATAAAAATAAGGAGTTAGATAGTATTAATATAAATAAAAAATAATTACAAAAAAATAATTAATCACCTAATATTCTTTTAATCATAATTTTTATATTTTTAAGATATAAATTTGATATTTAATTTATTCGCTCTATTTTTCTAATTAAATAAAAGTAATAGACCTATACATTTATATAGTACATGATCCATACTTTAAGACTAAAAATTATTCTTATTATATGAGAAAGCGTGAGCCGTGAAAAAGGGTGTTACGTGTGACGTGTTACATACACATTTCAATATATATTTCATGATACAATGTTAGCTGAAAATAAAAATTTAATTATTAAATCAAATAATTATAAAA
>NC_029777.3:98527008-98529471 GCF_000817695.3 Arachis duranensis | reverse complement strand
AATATACTAAGTTATAAACTTCTCAAATACTATTTTTATTATAAAAATTTATTATAAACATAAATTAAATACCAACAAAGTACAAACTATAATTTAAATAGCATAGTTGATGTCGTCATATTCACTTAAGAAATGATGAATTTAAATTTTTCTATCTTCAATAAAAAAACATAAATTAAATAAAAATTAAACACCAAATAACAATAAATACCATTCAATTTCCTAGCACTCCTCTTTTTCTTATGGAGAAACTAAAAGTAATATAATCAGACAAGCCAAATACGTACATATAAAAGAAATGGCCCCACGTATAGTCAATGTGGACTGCTATATTAACTTAACTGAATTGTGGGCTACACAGAATCTTAGTGGATTAATTTTTAACTTATTTTTTCATTTTATTTTATTCACGAAGAGGCTTTTCTAATTAATTGATCTATATAATTAAATTTCTAAAAGAAATGATAGAAAGAAACTTTTATATCATTAATAAGTTTATTATTTAATGTTATGCGTATATTATTTAATTTGTGCAATGGTTAATTCAATAATAACTATTTACGATAATAATTATAATAAAAATTTAATTTTAATATAATTAACAGTATAATTTTTTTATATAATTATTCAATTATATCTGTATAATTGAATGATTATTCATATAACTAATATACGAAAATATTTTATTACTGTGACATTATATAATTAAATATGAATATAAAATATTTTATACTAATAATCATGTATCAAAATTAAATTGTTATATTAATTATAAAATTTTAAAAAACTTAAAACATATAGCTAAAATTAAAGTTATAACTTTTTACTACTTGCAATACTTTTTATTTTTTATTTGTTAAACTAGAAATATTTTTCAAATAGTGAAACAAATGTATCTTTAGTTTTATGTATCAAATTAAAAAAAAAATTCTCAAATAATAAAAAATATAATTTTAATTTTAATTATATTTTTTAATTTATCAAAATTTCATACTTATTATAATCACAATAATCATATGTACCACTAAATTTCTCCTCTTACCCTGCCGTATATACAGACACACATGAATATACAATCATAGAGAGCAGAACTTGGAAGTTGGAACCTTCTTTTCTGAAAGGAACTATTTCTCCATCTTCCCTGGCAAAAAGTCTGGATCGGTCTCTACCGAGTATCTAGCAACAAAAGTATGCTTCTAGACTCCTACTTCTTCTAGATATAAAATTCAGTTTTTATATTGAAGTGTTTAAGCATTTCCAATTTCATGAGCAAGACTTTCTAGTTAGTTAAAGTTAGTTAAAGATAAAAAATTTTTTCCTTAATATTTTTAAAATTATTTTTACCGTTCGTTTAATATGATCATTTAGTTTTATCCTTAACGTTTGAACTAATTTTAATTTTATCTTTATTACTAATTTTTTGACAGTTAATTTTTTTTCAATTTTAATCTTAACTTAATTTCATCTTCTAACTCCACTGTTTTCACTATTATCACCATCACCACCACCTACCCATCCACCATCATCACTAGCCACCAACACAAATTCCCCTAACACATTCAAGAACCTACCTTCGAAATATACCGATATTGAATCATCTTAACCCAAAATTTCATTTCCAATCACAAAATTATCCAATTCCAGAATGCCGAAACCCACCACAACCCTCTTCGAATCGGTGTGTAGCTCGAAAAGGTGCCCTACTTTACTAATCACGGAGACCGCGAAAAAGTGCGACAGGACTCGACTCGGTAGATCCTGAAGCGATGTGCCATGACGCTGTAGGAAGCACCACGGGCCAATAAAAAATGGCGGCGCCTGAGTGCAATTGGAGGCAATTTGAGGATGTGCAGAGCAGAAGGAGGGAAAAAGTTGGTAAAAGAGTTGGGAGAAGAAAAGTTGGGACATGCGGGATGCATGGAGCCAACGTGAATTGGTATTGGCAGTGGATAAGAATACTATAAGAAAAATACTGAATACCATCGGATTTTTTGTCGGATTTAGCGTCGCACATTAGTGTCGAATCTACCGGCGATTGAGACAATAAATTCGTCAAGTCAAAGTATTACTGACGAACACTACAAGAAAAACAATGAGTACCATCGGATTTACCGTCGTATTTATCGGCGACGATTACAATCGGATTTATTGATGGGTTTGATGTGGAATTCGTCATGTCAAATGATTACCAGCGAATAGTCGCTTCTGACGGTAAATCCGCCGATAACTTTCAGTGAAAAATCATGACAAATAGGTGCCAAAATTTACCGTCGGAAAAATCCAACGGTAGACACGTTTAATAGAACATTGTATTTCGGTAATCCGCATCGTGTTACCATCGAAAATATCCACTGGTAAATCCGATGGTGACCGTGCCCTAAATTGGCGCCGCAAACCCCTTCCCCTTCATTTCATATCTCTCTCTCTCTCTCTCTCTCTCTCTCTCTCTCTCTCTCTCTCTCT
>NC_029777.3:98511052-98526894 GCF_000817695.3 Arachis duranensis | reverse complement strand
GCAAACGTCGCCGTCGCCTCTTACGCTTCCACTGTCGCCTAGTGGGGTTCTTGCTGCCGATGTTGCAACGCCCCTGCCACTTCTGCTTCTGCCACCACTGTATCTCAACCCCTCCGATCCTTTCCGTTTTTTCTTGTTCTGCATTCAAGGTATTTTGTTTGAACTTCGTTTATTTCAAATTCTGTTATATCAAGTTAATTAATTAGTTAGTAGAGTTTGATTACTTTAATTTTCTGTTTTAGTAGATTTGGGTGGTTAGGATAGGTTAGAATATGTTAGATTAGACTTTGAGATTGTTGAAAAATATTGGATTATTGAGCTATTTGCTAATGCTTCACTGTATTAATAATGAATTATTTGTATGTTATCTTAATAATGATTGACAAAATTAACTAATTGAGAAGGATTGATAGATATTTGGTATGATAGAACTCTTGAAAGGTGAAAAAATCTAATGTTAGAGGAGATTTTGTCGAAATTTCTATAAGATTTTCAGTGAAATTGAAAAAAAATAAAATTATGTTAGTAATGAACAAAGTTTATGTTTTATAAGAACAATTTTTTAATTTTTTTTATTCAACAGTAAATTAGGTTAATATGTTAGTTTAATATAGGTTAATTAAATTAGAATAGAGTATTTATACTTTTAGCAAGGTTTCATATAGGTTAATATATTAATTTTGTTAAATTAGGTTAATTTTAGATTTAAATTAGTTTAGAGTAACTTGGATTTAGTTCGGATTGATTTAGGGTTTGTTGTTGAATTAATTTAGAGTAATTATTGTTTAATAAATTTACTAGGCAAAATACTTATTCATTCTAATTTAATTATTTTGAAACTAAAATACTATGTAAAAATTTTTTATTTACTAAATTGAAACACTTTTAGAATTATTTGTTATTTCTTGAGTTTTTTCTTATGTTATTATTTGTTGGTATTTGTTATGTTATTATTATATTAGTGGATTTAGGTTGATTAAGTTAGATTAGATTCAATACATTAGGTCTTGAATTGTTGAAGTATTTGAAATTGTCTAATTGTGTTAATTATTGCATTGATGATTGTTTTGCTAAGAAATTATTGTTTAGATTGTTTGTTAATTGTTTAATTTTAGTTTAATTTAGTTTAAATTTTATTCAAATTTTATTTTTAATTTTGAATTAGTTTCAAAGTTAGTTCAAGGTTAGTTTTCTAATCTTAGTGGATTTAGGTTAATTAAGTTAGATTAGATTCAATACATTAGGTCTTGAATTGTTGAAGTGTTTGAAATTATCTAATTGTGTTAATTGCTGGATGACTGTTATTTGCAGACATGTTGATAGGCAGAGGTGTTGCAGATCAGGCTGCTGGACTGGTCGAGGTAGAGGGAGGATTTCTTCCAGTACCCCCAGGACTTCTGGATCCTCTCCCTCTACTCTGACTATGCCAGTGACGCCATAGGTTGCGAGTTTAGCGAACCAGCTGTTCATCATGGTCCCTAACCCTAACTACGTGCCTCTGTCCACGGTGGCAATGTTGCCTTAGACCGCTCATCAGCCTACATCTACGGCGACGCCGACTTGAGCGACGGATGCCGCAGTCCCGGAGTCACCGAAGTGAGGCAACAGCCGATGCCTCTCCACCACCTCCCACCACATGGTTGCGCATTTGTCCCGATGGCGGCACGGAATAAGTAACACGTTCAATGATAATGTATTTCCTTTTAATGGTTATCGCTAAAAGTGCCTGAGTTGTTTCTAATTTAGTTGATTTAACTGTTAATTGTTGGTTATTATTTTCTAGTTTTCATGATTATGATTCCTGTTATTGCTTAAAGTTCCTAAAACCTGATTTCTGTTTAGTAGATTTCGGTTGATTTGGATTGCTGGTTATTATTTTCTAGTTTTCATAATTTGGATTGTTAGTTATTGTTTTCTAGTTTTAATGATTATGATTCTTGTTATTGCTGAAAATTCCTGAAACCTGATTCCTACTTAGTGGATTTAGGTTTATTTGTATTGTTGGTTATTATTTTCTAGTTTTCATGATTATAATTCCTGATTCCTGTTTTCTAGATTTAATGATTAGGGTTGATTCTTGTTTGTGAGTTGTTGTTAGGCTTTTATCGAACCCGAATGCCTGTACTCAAGAGATGATGAATGTCATCAAGTTGATGTACGACCATCCCTAGCTAGCTACACGAAGATCCCTGTTGAAACTAGACAACGCTAGTTTGAGAATAGGCGGTAATTACTTTTATTGTTTCTATTTTAAACCTTTTTAGCTAATTTATATCTTCTATCTTCTTTACCTAAATTTTAAGCTTCTTTGTTGCAGTTGCACTTTATTTGGGATGCTGAGCACGACCTGACATTCGCAAGATATTTGACTATAGGATGGGTCAGCGGCTCCAACAGATGCTGGATGATGTTCATCATGGGTGGGACCAGCAGATGCGCTGGCTTCGACCAGAGGTAAAGAAAGGCATGTTAGCTCACTCGGAGACTGATGTGGGATTCAGGCATCGGCGTCTCACTAACCGAGCTAATAGGGCATTGACTAGGTTGTCCAAGTACACCGGCAGCTCGGCGACCTTCATGAAGACAAAGGCTAAGCTGGTATGTAGTTCCTTTAATATTGTTAATAACTTTGTTATGTTATCTGCCTTGCATATCATTATTAGGAATTCTAATAAGTTTGTATTTCAATGCAACTGGTGTAGTCAAAGTTATTGGACTGTGAGGCCACATCGGCAGAGATGTTCAAGTACACCCACACACTAAAGAAGAACAAAGTGAGATTTGTTGATTAGCAGTTTCAGGACCATTATGTGAGTAAACATACATCTTGTTATCTTCTACTACAAAATTATTAGAGATCAATTATATATCTGTCTTACTAATCATAGTAACTTATGTTAATTGCACAGAAGTCCTACATACAGAGACTAGAGGTCGCGACTCAACAGTCTCAGCAGCCTTAGCAAAGTGGGGAGGACGCCGTCAATGGATCTGCGGCCTCAGTCAGCGACCCCATGCGGTTTGGCGTAAGACTGCCTCAGCCCCGTACAAGAACCGCGTATAGAGGATGGGGTCGCTCTTCGCCAGCAGCCTTCGCACATCGACATTAAGGTTGTCGTCAGGCTCCGCCACCAGTCAACCCGTCCAGCCTGAGGAAGGCGTAGATTTGATGCTCCAAGTACAGGAGCTCCAACGCAGCCTTCACCAGTAGTCTCAGGAGCTTAACGATTATCGGAAAAGATATCAGGAGATCCTCACCTGCATATCTATGGATGAGCTATGGCTGGAATTTAGGGAGTCGCTAGAGCAGATGCAATGTATGGAGGCTTAGATGGAAGTGTACCAGGTCCAAACGTGCTCCGCTGGCATCGACCCTACTGGTGACAGCACCGCTGCTGGTGGTAGCGGTAGCGCTGGTGGCACAAGGACATCATCACCGTCTCTTGCACCGCCGACAAAGGACCACGGAACTGATGATAAGGATGACGACTATCTAGATCTGTAGATATTAGGTTTTTGTTTTATTATATCATACATTTATTTGGTGTACTTAATTTTTATTTAATTTGCACATTATATTATTTATTTATTTATTTTAAATAAAAATTCTTCATTATTTATGAATTGACCACTAAAAAATTTAAATTTAAAATTAAAATTGACCATCTATTTCAAATTTCAAAAAATAATTGACATTATTGTCGTAATTACCATAGGAATAATCCAACGGTAATATAGCACGAAACAACATGTTTTGGCATTGACATTACTGTCAAAAAAATTGGCCAGTAGCAAATTGGTTTTCTGAGCTAGTAATCCGTCATAAAATCCGACGGTAATTACCGTCAGATGAAATGAATGCGACAGTAAAAATTTGCCAGCGAGATTTATACTGTCTAATTGTTTCTGATGGTAAATCTGACGGTAAATCCGATGGTACTCAACATTTTTCTTGTAGAGGGATTTTTGTTTTCGACGGTAAATTTGTTGGTAATAATTGGAGGGAACAAAAAAATAGGCATGAAAAGTAACGTCAAATTTACTGGGGTAAGCCTAATTAGTAGAATGCTGTGTTTTGGTAATGCGCAATACGTTATCATCGGATTTATCTGCCAGTAATCTGACAGTAAGCTTGCCCTAAATTCAAAACTTGCACCCCCCCAATTTTTGAAACAGCTTCCTTCTCTATTCCTTTCTCCTTTCTCTTTCCTTCTCCCGTGCATTAACTTCGACAACCCTTCTGGCTAACCTCCGCCAGCACTGGCCACCACCAATACCCTCCAATGACTGCATGGACTCAGCTGAAACTTCTTACATCACGTGAATTCTTGTGTCACCAGAACTGTCTCTCTCCTCCCTCCTCTAGGTATGTAGGTTTTCCTCCTCTCTTTTCCTCTTCTATCATCCTTTTTTGTTTAAAAAAATTTTAATCGTGGGTTATTCACATTGATATATACTTGGGTTGTTCGTGCAATACTCAAGTTAGTTTTCTATCTCTAAACATGTTAAATTATTTTAGGTTTTATGTTGGATTTACTTTTTCTAGGATAGAGTCTTAGAATGAAAGTGGGAGAAAGTTTCCTAGTGGCACCTTCTCGAAATCCTTTGCTGAAAAAATGTGAAGTAATAAGGGGATGTGCACTAGAACGGCTAGGATTTGATATTTTATTGAATTTGTGTTCGTTTTAATTTATGCCTGCAACTGTTTTCTCTATGAAAATTGATAAATTTTTTTTATGGTGTTCTATAAATTAAGGGAAAACTCTGTCAAATTTTTGTTAAAATAATTTAAAAACATGTTTGGTTTGTGAAAAAAATTACATTTGGTAGAAAATTTTAATTATAGACAAAATTCTGTCAAAATTTCTAAAAACTTTAATAAATTGTGTTATTGGTTAAATTCTAGATTGTTTGTTGTAAAATAATTTCAAATTAGTGTTTGTAGATGTATGATCGATAGGGATAACAGTCAACCAGGAGGTTAAAACCTGAGTTCTTTAGAGGAATTGATTAGTTTATTGCGTATGTCTTCAATATGAAACTATTTAGGTCTTAAGGCGTATCTAGGTGTCCGTGCTATAAGTGTCAGCTGACTAAGTAGTTAGGGCCTTCGGATATAACCTCCATCTTTACCGTAATGGTTTAAGAATGGATATTAGGTGTAGATTGAACACAGAGAAGTTGATGAGTATAGAATCAACCGGTCTGCACCAAACTCCAATAGATCTAAGCGTTGATCAAGGAGGGTTCGGATGGTTAGAGAAGTGAACACGGAATAGGTGAATTGAGAGGGTAACCAAGAGAGACATAACGAGATGTATTTGATGCAATCAGTATTAATGATATGAAAAATGTTGAAGAAGAGCTTAACCCAGAGGCAAAGAAATTTTATGATATGTTAGAATATGCTGCACAACCGTTGTTTGAGGGTGCATTCACTTGAAATATCTGTTTGTGTTAGAATGATGAGTATTAAGTATCAGTCAAATCATACTCAAGAGTCTTTTGATAAGTGGACTATTTTTTGTAACGAATTAGTATCACATGGGACTATTGGCATCCCCTAGAGCCATTATAAGGAAAAAAGATAGCTTTAAAATTAGGTCTAAATTCGGAGAATATTGATTGTTGCTTGAATAGTTGTATGCTATATTACAAAGGCGATGTAGGCCTCACTGCTTGTAAATTTTATGATGAACCGAGGTATCAAGTAGAGAGAAAATAGATTGGTAAACGGAGGTTAAAAAGAGTTCCAAACTAAAGGATATACTACTTGCCCCTAGGCTAAAAAGATTGTATGCATTGATGAGTTCTGTCCATCACATGACATGCTATAGTAACAACCTCGGAAGAGGGGGATGGAGACGAAGAAGAAGAAGACGAGTTCATCAATGATCAAGAAGTTATCTTAGAAGAGGAGGATGAACCGGAGAAAGAATTAAAAATGATGAATTCGAATAAGGGTAACTTTAGTATAGTTTAATTAGATTGTTATACGTTTAAACTTTAATTAGATTATTATATAATTACATTGCAAAACCAGGGAAATGACGATAACGACGATTATCAGGACAATAGTGATTAGGATTTTGTTTTTCTTTGTTTGACATGATTTTACCTCTTTTGACTTTTTATTTTATACATTTGTTATTTAACATTATATATAGTTGACTTTTTTATTAAAAATACTACTTGATTTTTACTAATTTGAATTTCACTATTAATTGTTGACATATTCATAATGGTATATCGAGTTTTAAAAGTTTAAAAAAATTACGATGATTACTGTTGGTTAATCTGTTGATAAAATTTAATTTAATAAATATAAAATAATATATTACTGTCGAATTTACCGGAATAAGGCGCGAAACAAGAATACATGGCTCCAAAGTTATCATCAAAAATTATCCGATAATAACCACTTCCATAATTTTGCCAATTATTTAATATAGAATCTGCCGCTAATTCCACTATAAATTACCCTCAAATTACTAAATCCAACAATAACTAGTTTTTAGCAAGAAATTTACCATGATTGAATTCGACGATAACAAATTTATTAGTAGATTTTTTTTGTAATTCCGTCAATAAATTTACTAGTACTTAACGAATTTTTTGTAGTAAAAACGGCGAAAATAATATTGAAATTGCAGGAGAAGTAGTGAATATACATATATACCAAATCAACGATCTCGCTCTTGATCTCTTCTAGAGTGATTGCTGCCACAAGGATGGAAAAAAGAATGAACTCCAAAATTAAAGTGTGATTGCTGCCATTGTGGATGGATGGGTGGTTATGATAGCAATGGGAGTGGTGGAGACTTAGAATGTGATTGGAAGATGAAATTAAGTTAAGATTAAAATTAGAAAAAGGAAAATTGATTAACAGTTGATTATTAAAAAAATTAACCGTAAAAGTATAATTAAAACTATTTTAAATGTTAAGGATAGAATTTAATTAAATTAAATGTTAGGATAATCTTAAAAAAAATAAAAACGTTAGAGAAAAAATAAAAAAAATCTTTTAAAGTGACAATGTTAGTAAAATAATAAAATGATAGTTTAGTTATTTTTAAATTTATAATATTTATTATTGTAAATCTCATTATTATAATCTAAAGATGATTAATAGTGTATTTTTTTTTCTAAAGTGATCATGTAACTTAAAAAGAATTAGTTCCTGCAACTTAAATTTGAATTTGTTATAATCTTAATAAGGTAGCCTTATATACCACAGATTTGATACAGTTACATTGGATAAAATTACAATTGAAGTATATGATGTCATTGAAGCACTAACTGCAACTGCAATCGATGTTGCAATCTTCAATTTGAAACGATACTTATAATTACTAACGGACAAAAAAGAAAACAGCCAGTTGTAATTATTTACTTCACTTTCCGAAATTGTAATCTTAATTTATAGATATGGCAAATTTTCAGCGCTTTGCTTATAATTCTCCAACATCTTTTACTGCTCCTTTTCCTATATGCGCTGTATATGCTGGTCAAAAGAAGACTAGAACTGTTAATTTGTTGACTTTATTTTGCATTGTTTTAAATATTCTCAAAATTTGTATTTAAAGAAAAATTAAAATAGAATATTATTTGTGATGTTTCCGCGATTACATTTCAATGTCGTCTCTCCACTACAACATTATCATTGTAATTATCAACCATCATGAAGTGGTACTGGTACAGATGCCTAGGAGGGATATCAATGATTCAAAAGAGAGATTGTCCTCCTCAATCCTCAATTGCATGTGATAGGGTATCACTGAAACTTTTAAACAAATAATGTGCATGGTGCGGATATAACGGGGCCTTTTTTTTATTTTTATTCTTCTCTATGAGTATCCCATCTCTCTCTCTTACCTATTTTCTGGATATTTATTATTAGTAGTTATTGCTGTCCTCTGGATGTATATAGATTCATCTACATACCTAAACTATATATATGATGCGTGAACTACAATGTTACTTGCATAATGTAGTGGAGTGATAGCTTCTCAACTAATGCATGGGCCCCTACTAATTTCGTCATTTCAGTTTAATCCGAGAAAATACGTAAGTGATAGCTAGCTAGTGTCACTTTTTTTTTAATCTTATTTGTCTAAATTATTAATATTATTTTAGTAATTGAAAAAGAAAGATATTAAGAAGTTATCAGAATTTACTATTTTTTTATTTTATTTCATATTTTTAAATATTAATAGTTAATTGATAGTAAAAAAAATAATAAATTTTAATGACTTCTAAATCTAATATTATTCTCCATTAAAAAAATTTCTACCAAAAATTGACTTTTTCAAACAAAAATGTGGGATAAAATTTATTATGTTAGAATGAGTTTTAACTTCCGATAAATTTAAAATAGATTTTGACTATTTTTTTGCAAGATTATGAAAAAAATATATTTTGTTTTAAATTTTGTCCCAAAATTTGGTGTTAATTTTTTTTTCTGGGGGCACCAAAATTTTCAAATAAATTAGTAACAGATTTAGAAAAAAACTAAAATCTATTTGTGTTTTGCCTCAAAGTACACAATAATTTTATACAAATTTGAGATACTTTTTAAAAAATATTATTTCTATTCTAAATTTATCTGTTATTTTGTTAGGTTGAAAATAAATATTTTTTTGACATATATGTAAAATTAGCTGTGACAATAGATAGCAAGTTGGTATGTGTCAGATATAAGTTTGATAATCGAAACATGATGGTCGAAAAAATCATGAAGGCTCGTTGAATAATAGCTACCTATTGTTACAACTTATGTACTCTGTGCGAAGTTATAACTTACATATTCTCATGCAGAAGTTATAATTGGCAAAGGATGGTTATTTTCAACAAGGAGTTAGGTAGTTCTGTTTCGTTGTTAGAAGAAAATAACTTTTATTAGGATTTAATTGTAATTTCTTAATTAGTCTAGTCTTCTCTGTAAATAAGAGTCTTAGGATGGGAACCATTTGTCAAGTACTTATAACATCTTAATATTACACAGACGCAAACAGATTCGTTATTGAGGAAAATCAAGTGTTGTTTCCATTTTTTCTTTCATCTTCCTTTTATTTTCATTTACTATTTTCTTTTTTCTACTTCTATTGTAACATTTAATTAACTTCAGAACTCTATAAAGTTAATACACTTATCTATATTTCAATACTACTTTTTCTTTCTTTTCTTTAAATTTTATATATATTGATATACTCATTGATTTCGTAACGTACAACGATTGAAAAGTCGATCATTATCATAGACAAATTTGCAAAAAATTTAGTAAAACATATTAGTCTCAAACTCTTTTATTATATTCGTGCTAATTAGTCTCGAAATTAGGTTTGGCAGCACTATACATACATGCATCTGCAGATATCCAATTCACTCCTATCTAAATTTGATGTGCTGTTTTTAATTTTAATATGAACTTAATTTTATAATTTTTATAATGGAGATGTTACACATCCATATAACCACATAATCAAGTTGGTCCAATACAAAAATAATTCAATATCATTAAATAAAACATGAAATACACGCGCCCAATACACACGAAATCGCTCAACGCTTCTTCTTCCCCACGCTTCTTCTTTTTACGCTCGTTTACGCACAGAGCGTCTTCTTCTTCTTCGCCTTCTTCTTTGCGTTCCTCCTTCTCCTCCTTTTTTGCCTTCCTTCTTCTGCATGTGTTTTCTCCTTATCGTCATTCTTTTGTTATTGTTGCTGCTGTATTTTTTTGTCTTTTCCTCCTTCTCTCTAGTGAAGAAGCAATAGAAGGTGAGGAAGAAGAGTTTTGAATAGTGCAGAATGAACCGAACACAGTACTCATGGTGAACCGAACAAAGTACTCATGGTGAACCGAACATAGTACTCATGGTGAACCGAAAACAATACAATTGTATAGTACTGAGTGAACGAAACATAATCCATTATATAAAATCAAATTCAAACAGCTTTCTGCAGAATGAACCGAACACAGTACTCATGGTGAATCGAACATAGTACTCATGGTGAACCGAAAACAATACAATTGTATAGTACTGAGTGAACGAAACATAATCCATTATATAAAATCAAATTCAAATAACTCTGCCTACAATTTACATATTATCAATTCAATTCAATTCAATTCAGTACACATCCATCCATTTAATTCAATTCAAATTAGCAATTGCATTCCATTCAATTCGATTCAAAATTGAATAATCCAAACTTTGTCAATTTGATTCGTTTCAGAAGAGTAATCCAAATCGCTCTCCTGTTTACCAAAAAATTATGAACCCCTAAACATTGAACCCAAACCCTAAACCCTAAACACTAAAACTAGAACCCTGAACACTGAACCCTGAACCAATAAACCCTAAATTCCTAAAACCCTAAAACCTAAACCCTAAATCCTAACCCTAAAACCTAAACCCTAAACCCTAAACCCTGAACCCAAACCCTGCACTCTGAACTTTGAACCCTGAACGCTAAACCCTAAACCTGAACCCTGAACATTGAACTCTGAACCCTAAATGCTAAACCCTAAACCCTAAACCCTACCGTAAACCCTAAACCCCTAAAATCCTAAACTCTGAACCCTAAACCCTAGACTCCTAAACTCTAAACCCTCAACCATGAACACGGTGAACCGAAATTAATACACGGGGCGAATCGAAAGTTTGAAACACACTGAACCCCTGTACACTGAACCCTGAACCCATAAACCCTAAACCCTAAAACCCTAAACCCTGAAATCCTATCGTCATTCTTTTGTTGTTATTGCTGCTGTATTTTTTGTCTTTTCCTCCTTTTCTCTCTGGTGAAGAAGCAGTAGAAGGTGAGGAAGAAGAGTTTTAAATAGTGTAGAATGAACCGAACACAGTACTCATGGTGAGCCGAAATCTTAGTTATGATGAACCGAAATCTTAATTACGGTAAAGCAATTATAGTGCTTAGGGAAGAAACATAACATATTGGTCTAATTTTTGTTAGACTCATTTCTGTGGACCGAACCGAAAACATGAAAGTGATGAACTACCGCTAAAAGTTACTCACATTTACTCAGAGTTACTCACAATTACTCACATTTACATATTATCAATTCAATTGAATTCAATTCAGATGTAGATCACCTCAACATTCAATTCACTTCAAATAAAATTAGAAATTTCATTCCATTAAATTCGATTCAGAATTCAATAATCCAAACCTCATCAAATTGATGCGTTTGAGAAGAATCATTAAAATCGCACTCATTCAACTGATTTGAAGTTGATTCATTCATTGTTTCAATTCAAAAGTGCAGATCAAAGAAGAAAACGAAGAAGAAGATGAACGATAAAGATAATTACGTTGAATCAATCCAGATCCATAATGCAAAGAAGAAAAATGCGAAAGAGGAGAACAACGAATTTAATTAGGTTGAAGAAGAAGAAGAAGAAGAAGAAGGCGAAAGACGTTTACGTTGTACGAAAAAGTTTACGTTGAGAAACATTGATAACGCAAAATAAGAATTCATTATATTGGTTATAAGAAGCGCGTGTAAAACAAGCGGCGGTGTGGGGCATAGAGTGAAAGTTACATGGATACCATCCATGTAATTTTACATGGATGTAGAGATTTTCCCTTTTTATAATACTAATATGTTACAAAATGTGAAAGGACTAAACCTGGCCTTATGTGCAATTGAAATAAATTTGTTCATTACAGATAAGATTCGTCGGAGAGATTTAAAGTACGGGTAAAGTTTCAGTTGAAAAGTTTTAAATCCAGAGGTAAGATATGGTAGGTTTTGCGATTTTGGAGAGATTTCACACTCCAAATAAAATTAAAGTAGAACTTAAATTCTATAATCTTATTCATTGTCACCTCTATTTAAAAAGATTAAGTACGATTTTGCTCCCTAATATAGAGGCCGAAAATTTATTTCGTTTTTGGCCTTTTTCGCAATAAAATGATCTCAAAAGTTTCAATTTGTTTTAAAATCGTTTTTTTTTTTACCAAATTTTTTATTTTTATTATCAAATTACCCTTAATAAAAAAATAAAAAAAGGAAAAAAACGTGTAAAGGAAAAAGGGAGAAGGGAAAACGCAAAGGGAGAAGGGTGGGGGTTGGGGGTGTTCAGGAAGAAGAGGGGGAAGGGAAGGGGAGGGGTTCTCGCCACCGCCGTCGCTGATCCTCATTGTTCAGTCCTCGTCGTCTCCGCTGGATCTTACTGCCAGATCTCGTCGCTGCTCCTCTTCCTGGCTCGACGTTGACGACAGCAGATCCGTGAGAGAGGACGTCGCGCGCCGCTCGCCATTTCTGCTCCTCCTCCTCACTCGGTCATCGGTCGTCGCTGCTCCTTGCCGATTTTTTGTTTTTTCTGATTTCTTATGGTTTCTTCTGGTTCTGCTGCTTCTGCTTCTGATTATCAATTCTTCTGGTTTCTGTTCTTTTGTTGTTGTTCTTTTGATTCCGTTATCCATTGTTTTTTCTGAGTTCTGGTTGTTTTTTTGAGTTATGGGTTCTGAGGTTCTGAGTTTTGATGATGATGATGATTTTCTGAGTTTTGGGTTCTTGTTGTTCTTTTGTTGTTATTATTCTTGTACTTGTAGTTACTTTTGTTGTTATTGTTCTTTTGATTCCATTGTTGTTCTTTGCTTCTGGTCATTAGTGTTGCTTTTGTTCTGCATCTGCTTCTGTTCTGCTTCAACTTCTGGTTTAGCTTCTACATTTGGTTGATTTTGGGAAAAAAGAGGAAGTGTATTTTTGTCCGAAGGATGATTTTAAAACAAACTGAAATCTTAGGGACCATTTTGTAATGAAAAAAAGGTAAGGGACAAAATATATTTTCGGCTTCTACTATATGGACCAAAATCGTACTTAACCCTATATATAATGAATAAATTATTAGGATAGTTTATTAGTTAGTATGATTTACAATAAACAAAAAAAATATTATTCATATACTAAATACTCTTAATAACCTTATAAAAACATAGTTATTACTAAAATAATAAACTCGTAGTTTATATCTTAACTCGTAAAACTGTTGCAATATTATTGTAATTTACAAAATCGTAAAACGAAACGTATATGTGACTCATAAATTAAAAAAATATAAACATATAAAGGTTTAAAAATATAAAAATAAATTCAAATTTTTATATATCTATCAATTATCAGTTTTTTTTTTGTTTTAATTATTTGTACAGTATATTAATATACATCAATAACTAGTACAATATAATCCTTTTGTTCCAAAGAAAGATAACTTTATTAGATGTGAATAAAATTACAAGTGTCTATAGATAGGACTATTGGCAGAAACAAAAAAAGAGGTCTCCCAAACTCAAGACAAATGAGTAGAGTAGCAACGAAAATAAACTAAAGAAAAACAGAAAATTGCAGAAAAAATAGAGAGAAGTAAAAACTACTATTTAAAATATAATAAAACAAATTCAACGTTAATTTTAACTTTATTCTCTTTTTCTTAACAATAAATTAACAATATTTTTACCTCACTAATCTAGTTTATCTATATACCAAATCAATTAATAGATCAGAATGAAAAAGAAA
Organism: Arachis duranensis; assembly: GCF_000817695.3. Classification (NCBI taxonomy): domain Eukaryota; kingdom Viridiplantae; phylum Streptophyta; class Magnoliopsida; order Fabales; family Fabaceae; genus Arachis; species Arachis duranensis. Next base: position 98,513,348 of record NC_029777.3, on the reverse strand, counting down.
AAAAAGAGAGTAAAATAGAGCACCAATATTAAAAGGGTTGAGGAGAAGAAATGGAAGAAGCAGAAGAACAAAGATAATGGTCAATATTGAAAGAAAAAAAGAGGGGAAAGGCCGAGTGACAGAGATGATGGCGAAGAAAGAAGAGAGATTTAGCCGAGAACTAAAGACAACACAACGACTTCAACAACATAGACTATCGAGACGATGAAAATGAAACAAGACAAATTCTGAGCACTTTCATCAGAAACGCGATTTTAACGATTTTGAGTGTTTTCTCGGCATTTCTGCACGAACGCAATTCCTAGCTCTTACTCAAAGAACATAAACGAAACGAATTGAGGGAGTAAAATTGCAAACTCGTGCGATTTCACGAGTTGACTCGCGATTTTAACTACTTCTACTTATTACTAATTAATTATGTATCTAAATTAAATTTTAATTAATATAACAAAAAAAGATGTAAATAAAAATGGTAATAATATAATCAATCAAATAAGATAGGAGTAAATTTATATAATTTGTTTCTTAATTTTTTTTTTTGGTATAGAATTATCTCTTTTTTTATTCTTTTCTAATTTTCTCATTTTTTTTATATTCTATATTTTTTCTTGCAATGCTATTTTCATTTACCATCATTTTCAGTTTCTATGATGACTTGCCAGACTCAATTAAGAAATAATCGAATACAGTTAAGGAATATTATGAAATTCTGATGGTTTATGTTAGTAATCTAATAACATAGTTTTAGTTCATATTTTTAAGGGTTATGTTAAACAATTTTCTTAAACAACATAAACAATATATCCTAAAATTAGCCTAATTCAAATAAAACACATTACATTCCCAAATTACTCACCTAAATCTTAATATTAGAATAATCATCCGCACACCTAGTAAATTGAACATTCAATATATTTATTATTCACATTGTTTAATATTTTCATTGTCTACTTATACTTTTCTTATTTTTAAATATTGATGACTAATTCCTAGTAAAAAATAATAAATTCTACTGGTTCTCTAATATTTTTTATATTTTTAAACAGAAACATTAAACAAGTTCAACTTAATTAACCTGCAAAAATAACTTGATTAACCCGCAAAAATAAAGTAAAAAAAAAGAAGAAAAAACAGCTCGATCCTTAAATTTGGGGGTGGATAAGAGCCACCTGTGCCACCGCGCCAAGTGAATCTCTGTTATACGTATTGCTTATAATTATATATGTAACATATTAAAGACTTGAGTGTAACTAGCAAATTTTTTATTATTGTTCGTTTGTTGGTTATCGAATGGGTCGGTTGAACGGGATGGGTGTGAGAGACTGGGAATTTGGACCTGGGTCGCTGGTGAAGGGATGGATTTCTCGAGGTCGCGTCAAAGGATGGACGGTTGGGGCCTCGTGGCCTTCTGAGTTGTGATGTTGGAGAGGGGGAGCCACCTGCAAAAAGAACTCCGACGCTCAAGTCAAAATCCGTACAAATGGTAGTAAAAGTGAGGTGAGGAAATCGTGACGTACCTCGGAGAGGGGTAGGGCCTTCTTCTTATATACTCTGCACCTAGGATGGGTCCCACAGGAGCAGACCCGCCTTCCAGGAAGTTTCCTTTCTCCCATCTATCAGGTGCCTTGCTGGAGTGGCGAAAGAGTCGGGTCGGATCGGACTTTTAGCTTGGTCCAGCGTGCCCGTCGGGTCGGCCATCCGGACCGGGGCATTGTGTCAGCTGGACCGGAACGGAATAATTATATTTGCTCATTATTATATGTATTATGTAAAAGTATGGACTATATCATAATTTATTTAACTAAAATAAATTTAAATAATATAAAATATTATTTTTATCATTTAATAATAATGTTATATTTTATTTTTAATATTCATATTTTTTATTTTATTATAACTTTATATATTTAACTTCATCTATTCTACACCTATGGACATAATAATCGGTCCCAAATCCGGATAAAGAAAGAAGGTTGTGTTAGGTCATGGACAACTAACATAAAAATTTAGTCGAATTTTTATGATATGAATTAAAGAAGTTATTGTGCTAAAGATAGGTCTCTCTGTAGACATAATACATGATAGAGTTCAATGATATCGTTTGATCCATGTAGTCAATCTCACCTAATAGGATAGAGTTTGTTGTTGTTGTTGTATTATTATAACTTTATATCTTTATTAAATTATTATCTAATTAAATGATTCGACTAATAATTCACCTATTAAACCATTAATTAAATAACCCAATAATTTGACTGAGATGATTGTCAGTTTAGTTTAAATAACTACGGCTATG
>NC_029777.3:98505631-98511042 GCF_000817695.3 Arachis duranensis | reverse complement strand
AAAATGGTTAGATAACTATGGTTAAATGGATCAATTCAAAATCTAAACCAGAAGTCCATCTATTGGGTTTTGGTAATTTTGTATTAGCTCAATTTCAATCCAAGTATCCAATCCAACTAATACACATATTTAACCTTGACAAAAAAACAGGCCTTTAGTTAAAGGTTTCAAAACAAACGTGTCTGTTTAAGGGTATTTTTTAAAAAAAATAAAATTGGCCTTTTGCCAAATTCTTTTTTAAAAAAATAAACAAACGAATCAATAGGTAAGGCATACAATTAAAAATCTGAAACTACTTGACATACGATAGGATTCACTAGTTTAACTTGCTAGACAGCTAGAATGCTAGTTTAGGCGGACAGAGTCTAAACTCTAAATTGACCGAATTAGCCAATTAATAACCCTATTTCCAAAAAGTGCAAAGGTTAAAGCTCTTCCTTTAAGTATAACCACATTCAATTCCTTTTAAATATCAAGAATTATTTCTTCAGCGTGCTTGACATTCTTTAAGTCTTCGTGGCATACCTTAATCTTTCAATCAACCTTAAGGCCAAAATGCTAAGCCTCGTACATAAAGACATTTCCATTAATTTCTCCCTGATTATCAATGTAAACATATTCCAAGACTTTTACTAAGGTACGAGAATAATTAGTCACCTAGTATCAAGGTTTTAGTAATTGTACATCTTATTAATATCGTAGCCTCCATAAAGTTTATACAACGTGTTATACTAAAATTGTCATCATAAGGTACTAAAAGAGATCCGAATTACGCAATCTATAACTTGTCGGAGTCGCTAGAACAAAGTACTAAGAAGGCGAAAAGCACAGAACGCTGCAGCATCAATTGTTACAGTTAAATTTCCAAATGACATCGATGTTAAGAAATGATACAAGATTTTATTTGTAACACATAGAACTCTAACAAATTAGCTAGATTTGGTTCTGGATTTTTAATCCTAATAAACTAAAATGTCATAAAACTTATTAGCACTAATTATCAATCTTTGTTTCAACTTGAGCACATAATCCGCTTTTGATTACTCTAATCACTAGGAATCCAATAGCTTAGCATTATAATCATTGTGTTCTGGACAAGAATCAAGATTTTAATTCATATTAATCCAACAATAATACGTTACGGAATAAACCACCACACCATGGCATTTAAAACGTATATTGAAGACAATAAATGCCTAAAAGCGTTATATCGAAAACGGAATAAAAGGGGAAGAGAACCTAGCAAGTAGAGATCTGATCATTTCGATACCCAAAAAAATACTATTAACTTAATCATCGGAGTGTCTTTATAAATAATCCATCCGATTCGAAGACAAGACAACGCTGCGCCAAATAAAATCTCCAAATCTCATAAGTTCATAACCTCAGTTCAGGTACGAACACATTGGAACAACAAATTCAACGGCTATTACCTTACATAATTCAATCACCAACAGGAAACATCAAGTAAGCTTAATTTAATAAATCACTATAGCAAAATGTTTGATTGCATGCCCATATAGTCAATACTCAGTAATTGCATAAAACGATTGCCAGATTGTTTACAGAGATGAACATTTTTTCCTTCTTTTCTTTTGCTCAATATGTAGAAATTTTGACAAAAAAAAATTATGTATGAACTCTTGAAAATAATGTATTAGTTTAAATTTTGTTCTATATAAATATCCGCTCATCTTATTTAAAAGTGAGTTGAAAGGAATTTTATTTCGTTTTAATCATAGAATAACAAAGTTGAAAAATAATTTGATTATATTCTCTTTTTTACTTCACTTATTTTATACTTTTCCAGATTCTTCTGATTCTAGTTCTATTCTCAGTTTCTTACTGTGGTTAATTTATATGAGAATAAAGCTTGTTTTAAATATTTTCTGATAAAAAAACATACAACCCTTTTACAACCAGAAAACATAGGTCCTACCGGGAGTCGAACCCAGGTCGCTGGATTCAAAGTCCAGAGTGCTAACCACTACACCATAGAACCATTTTGCTGTTTCCCTAACAAAATATTTTTATATTGTTGTTCCTATATTGTGGGTAAACAAAGAATGTTTAATCAATAGTTATCTGCAAATATGTTCGTAAAGTCATTGTTGATTGAATAATTGATTATTGGATTGTGATTTCTGAGGACACTGTAGAGCTAAATTGAAGTGTTCAATGCAATTTAGCAAAGTGCACGTAAGAGTGTAAGACATATCCTATTGTATTTATATATTTATCTTACATCCTATGTAGTTATTCAAAAAATGTAACTTACATCTGAAGATATCATATAATGAAACGTTTCTTTAAAATATTAATTGATAGGCATTGTAGTTATCTTCACTCTCTAAGCTAAGGACCTAACTTTAAATTCCAATAATAAAACAATTTTACCATAGAAATTGCATAAAATATTTATATACTCGCAACTACTAAGAAAAGAATTTTATGCATGCATATACATATCAAATGAATTTTAAAGTTTCCTTTGTCTAATAAAAAATAAAATTTTGTGTTAATAAAAAAAGACATAATTAAATAACACAATTAATGATGGCAGTTGCACATTTGAAAATTAATAAACTTGTTTTTTTTTTTTTCAGACCTGCTACATATACAAAGTTTTTTGGCTTATAAACTATACAAGTTGTTTCAAGTCCAAGAAAAAGTACGCGCACTACACTCCTTTACAATTGATCGTAAACGCACGCGCCTTAATCAACTGTTGCGTTTTTCCAAAACACGTTTATTATGATAGATTCTTCCTCTTCTTTCTCAATCAAAACCCAAACTGTCAAGATTCAAACCACATTCAAAACAAACTACAATTCTGAAAAAACATTCCAACTCCTCGCGAAGAGTAGAAGAAAAGATACAAATCTCCATAAAAAATCACCAAAAAGAACGAAGAAACATTATTCAAGGTACTGTTTTACTATTCTTCTAGGTTTTTCACATTTCTATTATATGAAATCGAAGCACTATATTGTCAGTATTTCTCTCTCTGTTTCATTTTTCTTGGTTTAGATCTCATATTACTGTTCTGATGACACTGTTTTTCGTTTATGCTATTTCACGTACTTCTAGTGAATGCTTTAACGTGTGTTTTGATCTGTTTTGGTACATATTTTGTGCATGTTTACATGTTTTTTAAGTAGGTTTGTGCATGCTTACATGAAACTCTTTCTCTTCTAAATGATTTTTGGGTATATATGTCAGACTTGGCATGCGACTGTTGCTTCTAGTGGCATTTTGAACTTAAATATCTTTTTGAAGTCTAATTGGTACTGTTCTAATTGTGCTTGACCTTGTAGTGTCATTTTATGCATATTTGGTTGAATTGAATATGATTTTGAACTGATTTAATTTCGTTTAATTGAAAAAACAAAATGTTTATGGGACTAGTTTTGGGTTTATGTGGCTGATATTTAGGTGTATCTAACTGATATTTCGGTGTATGTCTCTGATTTTTTGGTGTATTTTTTATCTATTGACAGCATCTCTTTTTTATTGCAGTAAAAAATGGAAAGTAAGAACCAAGGTGAAAAAAATACAATATAAGCACAAATATGTCTTAGAATAAGTCAATTTTTCCTAATACAAATATATCTTATTTTAATGACTCTAATTTTGTTTTTCTTTTAAAGCAAACCAAAGACTTGAAGTGTGCCACCGGATTGTTGAGTGAAAAATTTGAAAATATGAGCGAGGCAAAAAAAGTGATTATTCGGGAATTAGGTTTTGGTGGACTGATGCACATCCCCCAATGAGGCTAACTCCTTTAATTTGGACAAAAACACACTCGAAACAAGCTATGGTTGCTTTAGAGTTAAACCCAGCACAATAGGGACTACTCTTGGCCTCAATGCATCAGGTAACTGATTACAGAAAATTTCTGTACTTCTATTCTTCGTAATATCTTATTCTGCTATCATGTAATCAAGAAACAAATATAGGTGTATATGAGTGATATTTGGGTGTATATAAGTGATATTTAGACTGCAAATCACTTAAAATACCCCAAATATCACTCATATACACCTATATTTATTTCTTGATTACATGATAGCAGAATAAGATATTACGAAGAATGGAAGTATAGAGATTTTTTGTAATCAGTTATCTGATGCATTGAGATCAAGAGCAGCCCCTATTGTGCTGGGTTTAACTTTAAAGGAACCATAGCTTGTTTCGAGTGTGTTTTTATCCAAATTAAAGAAGTTAGCCAACTCCTTTAATAGTTTGTGATGCATCCTCATTGGCGGGATGTGCATCAGTCCACCAAAACCTAATTCCCGAATAATCACTTTCTTTGTCTCGCTCATATTTTCAAATTTTTCACTCAACAATCTGGTGGCACACTTCAAGTCTTTGGTTTGCTGTAAAAAAAAAAACAAAATTAGAGTCATTAAAATAAGATATATTTGTATTAGAAAAAATTGACTTGTTCTAAGACATATATTTGTGCTTATATTGTATTTTTTTCACCTTAGTTCTTGCTTGCCATTTTTTACTACAATAAAAAAGAGATGTTGTCAATAAATAAAAAATACACCAAAAAATCAGAGACATACACCCAAATATCAGTCAGATACACCTAAATATTAGCCACATACACCCAAAATCAGTCCCATAAACATTTTGTTTTTTCAACTAAACGAAATTAAATCAGTTCAAAATCATATTCAATTCAACCAAACATATATAAAATGACACTACAAGGTCAAGCACAATTAGAACAATACCAGTTAGACTTCAAAACTCCTAATATATATAAGAGGAAGAGTCTTTCATATAAGCATGCACAAACCTACTTAAAAAAACATGTAAATATGTACAAAACATGTACCAAAACAGATCAAAACACACGTTAAAGCATTCACTAGAAATACGTGAAATAGCGTAAACGAAGAACAGTGTCATCAGAACAGTAATATGAGATCTAAACCAACAACAGTGAAACAGAAAGAGAAATACTGACGATATAGTGCTTCGATTTCATATAATAGAAATGTAAAAAACCTAGAAGAACAGTAAAACAGTACCTTGAATAATATTTCTTCGTTCTTTCCGGTGATTTTTTATGGAGATTTGTATCTTTTCTTCTACTCTTCGCGAGGAGGTGGAATGTTTTTTTAAAATTGTAGTTTATTTCAAATGTGGTTTGAATCTTGACGGTTTGGGTTTTGATTGAGGAAGAAGAGAAAAAGCCTGTCATATTGAGTGTGTTTTGGAAAAACATAACAGCTGATTAAAGCGCGTGCATTTATACTCGATTGTAAAAATGTGTAGTACGCGTATTTTTTTTATACTCGATTGTAAAAATGTGTAGTACACGTATTTTTTTTTTATTTGGACTAACTTGTATAATTTATAAGCTAAAAACACTTGTATACGTAGGAGGTATA
>NC_029777.3:98504946-98505568 GCF_000817695.3 Arachis duranensis | reverse complement strand
ATAAATCCAAACTCACGAAACGGTGCAATGAATAAATCATTGATTTTGTTGAAAGAAAATTACATGCTTTTTAAAATCATTAGATTCTATATGATGATGCCACATAACCGGACACTCAACACATCTATTTTTGCAGCCGCCCTTCTCTTCCTTCTAGTAAGTGCAATCAATTACACTTATTGGCATTCAATTTATGTGCACTCCAATTTTGAAATTTACATAATCATGTACCATATATAAATAACTTAAAATCTTTTAGTTAAACTTAAAATTATCCATGAATCTATCTTTCCGAAAATGTTAAACACTTTTTTGTGCTAGTAAATAAATATTCTGATTACTTTACTGAGAAAATTTTCTTACTCATTTATTTTTATATTAATTTTTACAAAAAAAGTGATTATCTTTATAATTTGTTTTAAAATTTATATCAAATAGTACTTTTCATATACAATCATTTCTCTTACATTTTTTGGAAATTCAATTTGATTCTCTTCTATTTCTAAAAATATTTATGATATTTTAAAAATTAAATAATAATAAAATTAACTTTTAAAACAGTCTTTAAAATTTTAATTATATAAATAATATTTTTAAAATTAATAAAAATATATTACATTAA
>NC_029777.3:98483174-98504861 GCF_000817695.3 Arachis duranensis | reverse complement strand
TAATTATTTAATGAAAAAAACGGAGAGATTAATATAGTATATTTTTATTAATTTTAAAAACATAATTGATATAATTAAAATGGTTAAGTATGATTTTGGTCTTTTAAAGTATATGTCGAAAATTTTTTTTATCTTTAATCTCTTTTTATACAAAATCATTCGTAAAGTTTAAAATCAAGTTTTAAAATTGTCATTTTTTACTTAAATCTTATAATTTTGGATAAAATTATCCGTAACAAAAAATATAAAATTAAAAAAAATAAAAGAAAGAGAATATTTTTGCTCCTAAAAAAAAAGAAGAAGAACAAAAGAAAAAAAGAAGAAGAAGCTCACACTACTTTTGTCTCTGTTTTTACTGCTAAAAATTTAAAATCAAGTTAAATTTTAAAAATAATTTTAAAATTAAATTAAATTTTAAAGACCATTTTGTATGTAATAAGATTGTGAACGAAAAATATTTTCGACCTATACTAAAATTTTAAAAGTATTTTCATGTAGCTTTAAAGTCATAATATGATGATATGGATATTGATATGTTTGATTTGATTTGTTGGTATGATAATAGTTGGAAGGCTATAATATAATACAACTTATGCAAGTCCAGTCAAACCCACAACTCTTGACCAAGCTTATAATTTTCAACGGTCAAACTTTACCCCCTCTCTGCCTATGGTACCTTCTCAGAACCATCTTCCATGACTTTTTGGCTTCCTACTTCTTAAAGCTTTTGCCACAACACACCATGCATCAATCAAGTTCCCTCCTTTTCATTCTTTTCATTCTTCTCTCAACTCATATAAATTCAAACCACAATCCAACCATTTCTACTTAACAAACAACAATTTATGAAGACATCATCATTCACTGACCTCCTTTCAAACAACTATAGTAACATAAACATGAACATGGATGATTTTGGTGATGCTCTTATTCAAAACCAAGAATCTGTTCCAAAATTCAAGTCTGTTACACCACCTTCACTACCACTTGAGAACTCACAAACTTCTTCTTACTTTCCTTTTACATCATCAACTTTTAGCCCAACTGAGTTTTTGAACTCATCTTTGTTCCTTTCTTCTCCTAATGTAAGTTCACAATTACAAACACCCCAAATGCTTCTTTTACTTAAAAAAACAAGTCTTTTTCTAATTAATTTCATGTTTAGTGTCATTAGTAATGGTATTGTTTTGTTATAATATGGTTTCTTTCAGATTTTTGCATCTCCTACTATTGAGGCTTTTGCTGGCCACAGCTTCAACAACAAGGAAGATGAGAAGAACTTCTCTGAATTCTCTTTCCAAACACAGACTAAGACAGCTTCTCCCTCTCAAGCAGTAAGTAATTTTTATTTGTTTGACCATTTGACTTTGAAAACAAATATAATCTTTTAGGGCGTTCAATCATTCAGCTGAATCGGAGATTTTTTTTTTGTTCTCTCTGTTCTTCTTGAAATGGTCATATTTTGTTTCATCCATTACCTTGTACTTGGTTTTATGGGGTCATGTTTCTGTAATTTTTAACTGGCACTTTAAATTGTCTTTTTCTTTGTTGTCTTTTTTTTTTTTTGGGTATAAAAAAATTAACTAGCATATTCTAATTAAGTTGAAAATTTCAAACTTGAAAGTATGTCTATGTTTGTTTCCATTTTGATAAAAAAAATTAAAAAAATAAAATGAAAAGAAAATAGAACTTGGTGATAATGATCATCACATAGTGCATAGTTGAAGTAAAACAAGGTATGAAATATAATTTTATTTTGTTCTAACTTCTAGTGCTTGTTTGTAATAATAGGAACCACTTAAGACACAAGACATGTGGAAATTCACAGAACCTATAAACCAAGCTGAATTTTCATCTCAGAGGGAAGCAACAAAATCTGAATATCCATCAACACAGAGCTTCTCCTCAGAAATGGTAGCAACAAAACCCGAATTACAAAGCAATTCGGTGCCTGAGTCCGGTTCTTTCAACTATGCTAACACGTCTCAGTCCATTAAAGAACAAAGGAGATCAGAAGATGGTTACAATTGGAGGAAATATGGACAGAAACAAGTGAAAGGGAGTGAGAATCCAAGGAGCTATTACAAGTGCACGCATCCGAGTTGCGCAATGAAGAAGAAAGTTGAGAGGTCTTTGGAGGGACAAATTACTGAGATAGTGTATAAGGGAACTCATAATCATCCTAAGCCACAGAGTACTAGAAGAAGTTCAAGCTCTCAACAAATTATTCATCAGCAGCCTTCTTCATCCTGCACTAACTCAGGAATCTCGGATCAGTCAGTGGTGACACTAGGCAATCCTCAACTTGATCGTGTGTCGATGCAAGAAGATTCTTCAGCTTCTATGGGAGAGGAAGAATTTGAACAAACTTCTCCAACAAGTTACTCTGGTGGAGATGCAGATGAACTTGGACCAGATGCCAAAAGATGGTAAGAACATGAAATTTTAGAATGAAACTTCATAGGGTGCATTTGAAAATTCAATATCTACATATATTAATTTTTCAATACTAGGATAAGGTTTAGCTATTGTTTTTTATTTTAGAAGCAACTCTTATCTAATACTTTAAAAATGGAAGAAAATTTACTCTTCTATATTTGTGATGCTGTTTTTTCATAATCTTATTATACAAATGATCTACAAAGATTTGAAGAGTAATTTGTTTATAACTAATTCTGGTTCTTGTTGCAGGAAGGGGGAGAATGAACATGATGGTCATTCAGCCTATGGAAGTAGAACTGTTAGGGAACCTAGAGTTGTAGTTCAAACTACAAGCGAAATCGATATTCTTGATGATGGCTACAGATGGAGGAAATATGGACAGAAAGTAGTTAAAGGAAATCCAAATGCAAGGTAATTAACTGATTGAAACAAAGCCCTCTTAGTTAATAGTTCTTAGAAGTGTCACAAATCTTTTAAATTGTTAACAACATTAGTAACTGATATTGTTCAATTATTTTTCTTTCTGCAGGAGTTATTACAAATGCACAGCCCCTGGTTGTTCAGTGAGGAAACATGTTGAGCGAGCCGCGACTGATATAAAATCAGTGATCACAACTTATGAAGGGAAACACAACCATGATGTGCCTGCAGCACGCGGCAGCGCAGGTTACAACATGAACAGAAACTCTCTAAATAGAAACAATAGCAATGCACCGGCGGCACCAATAAGGCCTGCGGCCGTGAATGGTTATTCTAGCGCGCCGAATTTCACAAATTCACTTTACAATCCTAGGCTTCCGGCCACCGGAACTCAAGAATCATCTTCCCTAGACATGCTGCAAGGCTCTGGACTTTTCGGCTACACGTCTCTTGGAAGATCAATGGGTTCATATGGAAACAATTCGCAACTCTCGGATGGTGTATACATCAAGGCCAAGGATGAAAGGAAGGATGACTCATTCCTTGAGTCATTTCTTTCAAAGAACTAAGTTTGGAATACACCACTTTGCAGATGCTATCATGGACATGTTTTTGTATAGCATATAGGATCTTAGTTACTCATAGCAAAAGACAGAAACAGAGAAAGAAGCAAGAATGTTTACATGTATTAGATTAGAGACATAGTGATAGGAAAGTTTGACCAGAAGAAGGTTCTTTAATCGGCTTTGTTGGCTGATGAATACTTTTATTCTTTTGTTGTATTTGTTTCACAGAAAGAAAGCAAAAAAGGTTTCTTTTATAAGATTCTAATAGTCGATTACTTTGTAAAATTTGTGCAGTGCTTGCAGTTTTTAGTATTTTATTTCTAATCTTAGCTTTCAAGTTTCAATATAGATTAGTTGAGATTGAAGAGTGGAACTTCGATTAATAATTTGTAGTGACATCATCATTGGGAGTTCAATAAAATTTCATTTCATAGTCCTCTTAGGCAACATTACGCTGGAAAGAGACTAGTCAAAAACTCACTTGGTCAAAGTTGGAATGTTCAAACCACTAAGATCCAAAAATATAAAGTCAATAATTTCATTTTCTATTTGGGGTATAATTAATAATTATATTCTGTAAATAAAATGGAAAATCTAGAACTGCTTGTGCCATTACCTTTGGTTTTTGTTCTGCCAAATTGGTTAGTAAGAATTAACACCAATAACATAGTCTCAAGAATAGAGCAAAATTCATTTATTTTGGTGTACAGGTAAAAAATCAGTAACTTTCCATATCTCACTGTAACATATGTGATTGGTATACACAATTAAATGAAAGTATGAAACATTTTTATCGGGCAAAAAAATAAAAAAATCAATGAAAGTTTTATATATAAGGTTGAGTTGATAGTTTGAAGCCAGAGATGAGTGCTGACACTGCTAAACAAATGAATGCAAAAATGGACATGCAAATGGCTGTACTTGAAGAATCAGTGAATATATTGTCTGAGTTTTCTCTCATTCTGTTTGTTATTGGAATTGCTGAAGACGCTGATGATAACAACAGATATGCCATGATCTGCAACCAAAAACAGTAACAACATTTGCCAATGGGTCAAGTTGCTAATTAACTATTCATTGTTCCTCAATGGCAGTTGGCAAAATACATAAACATGAATACGATGATTGGAAGGTAAAAACAGGGTTTTGAATGAAGAGTTGTGTAAGAGATTTGAATAATTCAAAATGAAGACTCTACCAACTTCCACAAGTGAAAGACTTATATTAATATCAGACTCGTTAATATTGTGGACTCATATGAAGGACTAGGACTCATTAACTTCTCTTGACTAATTAAAGTGAAAAACTTATATTAATATTTTTACATCTCTTTCATCTAATCCTTAGCTTATAAGTTCAAAGTCTACACTCTCCTCAAGAAAATATTCATATGCCATTAATTTGATTTTAGAATTAGATGAAAAGAATATAACAAACTTTTGCTGATGTGATTATCCTGCAGATTATAGTCCTTAGAGAAACACTATAATATTATAGACTGCTTGAGGTAATGTAAACTCTCATTTTCATTACATCTGTAGAGGCAACTTCACAGAGAAGTTTTCAAAAGTTTCTACCCAAACCTCTTCAGCATTGCTTATAGTTATAGCTCAACAACACAGGAAAAACTTAAGTCTTTCTTAACTATTAAGGGACAGAAAATTAATTAAATGGAATGCTAATTAATTTAAAAAAATACCAAGAAATAAAAAGAGAAAGAAAATACTAGTCTTTAAGAATGAAAATGAAACCATTTGACAATTCAAATCTAGTTAATGGCCCTGAATTTGATTCCCCATCCCTCACTAGTCACAGATTCAAATTTTGTGTTAAAAAAAAAACCCCACAAAGTAATCAATGTTATGATGAAGATCAAAGAAAAAAGAATTAATGGCAAACAAACCTGGTCTCCTGCAAAGTAAATGATAGCAGCCATTCTGGGCTGAAGCAATTGTTTTCCTTTTACTTTGAGAAACAATATGCCTCCATTATAAAGACTTGACAAAATTGCAATAGCCAGCAAATATCTGAGCCATTGTTGAGTTCCAATAATCAATGTTGAGAATTAAGAGACATAATAAAAGCATTTTCTTTAGATAATTTCCTAAGTGAACTTTCAGTTATAAACTGTCCTTAACTTAACAATAAGCTATTAAACTCATCAACCATCACAAACCCAAATAAACATTGAGAAAACAAAATCATTTCTTTATTGAAACCCAATATTGTTCATCAAAAAGCGAATCAAAATTCTTACCTATACTCATCATATTTATCAAAGTCTCTCCAATCACCATGCTTGTTGAACGCCATTACAAGAAACGAAATCAGAGAAAAAATCAGAGCGGCAACTCTTAGTGGCAACGCCCCTTTCTTCACCAATTCTTCCCTCTTCCACCGTCTCAGGATTCCGGCAACCACTCCGTCGTTTGAGGAGGCCGCCGGTGGCGGAGTCCGGTGGTTCCCGCTGTTTGCTGGATCAGTAATTGGCGGAGCCTCAACATGTATCTTCGGTGCTGAATTGTTTTCTTTAAAATTTGACATTTTTCTGTATGTGGTGCTGTTCTCTTGCTCTTCGAATTCGAAGGCTTCGGATTCTCAGAATATCAAAGAAATTAATTATATGTAAAAAGAAGGGGAAAAAAAAAGAAATAGATGTGACAGATGAACAAGAAGAAGAAAACAGTTTCTTGGTTATTTCTTTGTTTATTAAAAAGAAAAAAAGAATGGTGTATTTTGGTTTATATTCAGGGGCCCCACCTCGGTGAAATCGTTATGGAAGTTAACTAACAAGGTTCAATGGGATGACGTGGCATAAAAGGATTGATTGGAAGAGTGTGGAATATGCGAGCTCCTGTGGTCATGTCCACGGCCATATAGTTTGTGTGAAAAAAGAGATTAAATTGTTGGAAAAATTTCAAGTGTATCGAAAATACCGTTGTTTCAATTATTTTAGCCGTTGATTTTAATTAATATATATAAAAAATTTTATAATTCAAATCAGCAATTAAAATAACTAAAATATCGGTATTTTTAATACACTTGAAACTCTTCCTAAATTGTTAAGCCGACAAAACCAGATTACTAGATTAAATATCGATCTAACTCGAGTTAATTGGTTTAGGATTCGAGTATTTGTCGGATAATCGGGTATAATCCAATTAGATCCATTCTCATTTGGTTCAAGTATCAGATTCATGTTACTAATGTAATCTTGGATCAGAGGAATACTTTGGCTTTTTTATCTTCTTCACTTGTCAATACTCGATACTCAATACTCTTGTTAGTTATTATGGTTTTTTACATATTTTGATGAATTCCAACAATTGGCATGCATCATGACACTCTGAAAATCTGAAACTTCAAACTATTCAAAAAAGCAAAGGCTTGGCAAAAACTAAATGTATTTCTGTATAAAGTTTCAGAACAAAGCACAAGTAACATCTCAGCTAATATCAACTGAAAAACACCACAGTAATTCAAACAAATATATATAAAACCTTCATGAGCAACACCTCAAGAAGCAACACCATGATTATTAATTTATTCCTCCATTTCAATTACCTAATTTCGTGACATCTTAAGAGATTTGAGCTCGTCCATCAACTGCATTAGGTTGTTGTAAGAGGTTCCACCTTCTTCTATAGTCCTCTTTGCAGCATCACCAAGTTTCTTTGCTCTCTTCCTCATTTCCCTGCTCTCTTCACTTCCCATCAAAGTTTTCACAGCCTTCACTAACTCTTCCCTTCCCACAATTCCATCCTCACCAACAATTGACCAGAACTTATTCACCTTAGCTCCAACCGAAACTCCGATCTTCAACACTTGAACAAGAAATTTCTCATTGTAGAATTGCTCGGCGAACATAGGCCACGTGATCATTGGCAAGCCGGAACTCACGCTTTCGAGTATTGAGTTCCAACCACAATGAGTCACAATTCCACCAGTTGCAGGGTGGTCTAATATAAGCAATTGTGGCGCCCAGTTCCAAATAATGCACCCCTTGTCACTTTCCTTCATCCTAGCCTCAAAATCTTGCAAGAAACATTCTTCTTCGCCTTCGCCGTCGCCTTCGCCCTTTTTCCTAACAACCCAGATGAAATTATGGCCTGAATTTTCAAGTCCATGAGCTATTTCAACAATTTGAGCATAACTAAGCCTAGTTAAGCTTCCAAAACTCACATACAAAACAGAGTCACTCTGCTTTGAGTTAAGCCAATTCAACCAATAAGGCTCTTCTTTAAGATCAACTTTGTTTCCACGATTCGCCTTCTCTTCATCAGTCTTGTTAATCCAAGCCGAAACCGGTCCTACACTCCAAGATTTGATCCCAATTGTGTTCTTGTAAAGTTCCTCATAACCACCTTCAAGTTCATAAAAGCTATTACACAATGTTCCATAGCTTCTTCTCTCTGATGCATATACTACATTCATAAGAATTGTCATGTCATTTTCTTTCCTCTGAAATTCATCCATCTCGGTCGGTGCAATCTCAATTTTATCCAGCAGTCCTGGAATTTGAACCTTTTGTGAATCAGATTCTAACCCTTTATGAGGCTTATGCTTCTGAATAAAATGATATACACAACTTGAGAAAGAGCTGGCACTGTAGTAGTACAGCCTCGGAATCCTTAGTTTCGCGGCCGATTCGACTGTCCAAGGATAGAACATATCAGAGACAATACAATCAGGTTGAAGTTCTTGAAACACAGACTCAATTTGAGGCTGCAGCATCATTATTCCATGGAAAATCTTCTCTAGCATTTGAGGAGTGGTGCAATCTTTGATGTTTTCAACTCCATCAGGTAGACCAAGTTGTGATGAAGGGAATTGAATCACATAGGTTTTGATGGAGTATCCAGAATTGAAGTCACTATCTATGGCTTTTTGGATTGTTAAGGCATTGGTTTGTGTTGTGATTATGGTAACATTAGCACCATGTTTGGCAAATAATCTTGCTGTGTCCACCATAGGATTCATGTGACCTGGTGTTAGATATGGAAGGAAAATTACATTGAGTTGAAGATGGTTTTCTGTTCCCATAACTATGGTGATTTTTCAGTGTTATTCAAACTTGGTTAGCAAGTTATTTGGATTATGAACAAGCTAACTCTTTTAAATTGACTTTCCAAGAACAAACAATAGATATGCTTAAGCTTAAGTTAATTCAGATATGGTCACTTTCATTCATCTTTTATTTATTTATTCATTTTTTAATGATCATTTTGGCTTATTATTAAGTGTCATTTTGTGTTTGTCTTTTGATGGTTTTTTATTTGCTCATTGTTCATTAAGCCGGTTCTTGTTCTCAACGTTGTACTTGATACTTAGTAGTTGACTACTTGACTTTTTTATAATTAATGATTTTTGTTTATAATATTTAGAAATTATATTAAAATTAACGAAAGTATATGAATATTTTAAAATACGCATTAATAATATTCTATTGTATAATAAGTTAAATTACTCTTTATCATACATTATCGTATAATAAGTTTTTATATACACACTTTTAACACATAAAACAATCATAACTTTAATCAATTTAACACAGTTAAAATTTGAATTAGAAAATGTTTTGAAGTATGTCTTAAATGTACTCTAAAATTATATAAGTATTTCTAAAGTTTTACATTTCCATAAGATTTGAAATGATTTTCTAAGTTAATTATTTGGAGTTTAATTTAAATACAGTACTTCATTTTAAAATAAATAATTATATTACGTATGCACAAAAAATTAGCTATAAAAAAATCATATGTTAAATGTATGGACAATTAAGTTTATCATGAGATAATTTATAATGAAGATTAATTTATTTTTTATTTTTTTAAAAGAAACAATACTAATTGGCTTTGTTAAAATGTTGCTGGGTTATATTATATACATACAAAATAAATAGAATGTAAAGCCAATTTAAAATTAGATTTATGTTCTTTAACCAATATTTCACATCAAATATAAACAAAAATATATTTTTTCTTTCACACTACGAAGCACGGACACGGACACGGGACACGACACGACACGCGACACGGTGACACGGTGACACGCGAATTTTAAAAAGTTGTCGGACACGGGGACACGCATATATTAATAATATAATATATTTAAATAGAGATATGTCTTAATAGAGATATTTTCAAAAACAACCATATGATATGCATTTTTTCTAAAGTGTATAGGTATTCAAAAGATAAAATTCTAAATTCCTATGTCTTAATAAAGATAGTAAGAATTTTGTACATTACATGTACACAAAAAAAAAGTTATCTAAAGTCATTCTTTCTCCATCATATATGGTTGATATCTTCATCATTAGAAAAAGTTACTCTTTCCAACTCCGGTTCATCAAGAGAAAGGTGAGCAACTTCAAAAACACCATTTTCTTCATCAATTGGTGAAAAAGCATCTCCAGCAATATCCCACATCATAGTTTCTCCTTTATTATATTGTGGAGTTTTTCTTGAAAGAAGACGAAGATTAGTGTGGACAAATACTAAATTTTCTGCACGTTTAGGCTTCAACTTGTTTCTTTTCAAGGAATGGATAAAAGAATATGTGCTCCAATTCCTTTCACAACAAGAAGATGAAGATGGTTGCCCTAGTAGCCTAAGAGCAATTGGTTGAAGAAATTTTGCTTTACTACCATGAATTAGCCACCAAGACTTTGCATCAACTATGCCTCTATCATTCAAAGAGTCATAATCATCAAAGACACCTCTACCATCAGAAAAGCTTGCAAATTCAATGTTTACCTTTCTCCTCTCTTCTTCATTAGGAAAATACCTCTTCAAGCATTTAACTCTCTCATTAGTGTTCTCAATATCTTGATGAGGAGAAACTCGTGTAAGATCTTCTTTCAACCATTGGTGGCTATAATACCTATATAATTAGTGTTTAAGCATAAATTAATAATGATTCAATTATCTTCACTTATAAATAAAATTTATAAACAATAAATGTAAAAAGTTACCTTGGATTCAATGAATGTGTTAAACAATGAAGAGGTGTGCTACTTTTTGTCCATCTTTGAACTAATATTGAGTGCACAACATCGTAGAAGGACGATGACTCTTGTTCATCTTTTCTTTCATAGAGATATATAGCACTTTTTACTTTCTTGATCATTGAATCCCACATATCATGGACCAAATGAAGAGTAGGTGCATATGTGTCTGTACTTCTTAAAACATCATAAATAGGATTTGTGAAAGCAAGAATATAATCAATTTTTTGCCATCAATTTTCACTCAAAATCTTTTCTGTAACAACCTTAACTCTGCCAATATTATCTTCCTTGTATGAAGACCACTTCTCACTTATAACCATCTCTTTGAGGCCTTGCTTTAACAACCTAAATCTTTTGAGCATCACAATAGTAGAAGCAAATCGAGTAGGAGCAACATTAAGCAACTTCAATGTATTAAATTCATTGAAAATAGATAACCTCGTATGATGATTAACAATAAAATTTTTTATAAAAGAAACATCGTCATCAATTTGAGTAATCCATGAGCATTCTTGATAGGCAAAATTATTCTTCTTTGTATTCTTAGCTGCACAAATGTCTTTTAAAGCAAGGTTGAGAGTATGAACAACACAAGGAGTCCAAAAAACAGATGGAAATTCAGCTTCAATCAATAAACCAGCCGCTTTACAAACCGGCGCATTATCAGTCACAATCTGCACTACATTTGAGAGACCGACTTCTCTTATGACATCTCTTATTTGCTTTGCAACATAATCCTTGTCTTTGATTTCATCTGAACAATCTACAGCTTTCAAAAACATAGGCCCACTTTCAGTTACAGCCATAAAATTAAGAAGATGCCTCCTTTGGGGATCACTCCATCCATCACTTACAATGCTCACTCCCTTTCCACTCCATGAATTCTTAGTAGGTTCTAACATTCTCTCCACATGTTGCTTCTCTTTCTCAAGCAAAGTTGTCCTCAATTTATTATATCCAGGAGGAATATAACCATCAATATAATTATTGGCAGCATAAGAAAAAGCTTTGACAAAATACGGATTTTTTGCTAGATGAAAAGGTAATCCAGATGAAAAAAATATTCTAGTAATATGTAAATCTAGAGTCTCCCTTGCATTCACATTAAAAGCTTTCTCTAAAGGTCCAGTAGCTCTTCTTTTTCTTGAATCAATTTCACTTGCATTAGATAAGGGTGGAAGAGGAATTGACTTAGCCTTTTTACTTTCATGCAACAATGTACTTTCACTATCAAGTTTTTTAAGTTCTTCAAACTTTGTTGATGTAACTTTTGCATAAAATCTAATTCCTTTTCCTGAAATCTTCAATAAATGTGCTCTTACTCTAGTATAAGAACCACTGAATAAAACTTTGCAAAATTTACATTGAAATTCAAGATTTCCGCCCCCTTCAATTTTATCTTTCTTTGTTACAAATTTCCATAAAGGTTTATCAACACTTTCTTTAAAATTGTTTTGAACACTCTCTGAACTCATCTCTCACAATCCTACCATAATTTAAGAAACAAAATTATTTTTTTATAATTCAATTTCTTGAGCAAAACATAACCAAAAAAAGCATTAAGAGAAAACAAAACCAAAAAAAATTATTATATAATACTAAACATTTGTGTAAGTAACTGAGTTCATTCTCAACTATTATTATTTAATGTTTACTACAAAAGAAACAGATAAAAACATATTATAATATTATAAAAGGTGCTAATTACCAAGGACCACAACAAAATCTTAACAAATAATCCTTCAATATGAACATGATTACTAAGAAGAGAAACATAACCTAAAGCTATGAATCAGGATTAGTATTAGAACCATGATATATATAATAACGGCATATACATAAATGCATATAGAACAAATTATAGTACAGACAAATTTCTATCTAGAGTCTAGACATTTACACTAAAACTCAAAATAAATTGATTTCTAGGAATCTTACAAGTCACTGCCATATTCCACTTCATATACATAAGTGCTGAATACTGCCATATTATGTAGGCTAAAAAACAAATTAACGATCAATCCAGTTTTTTTTTCTCTTGTCTTTTTTCTATCAGTTCTGTGTCTTTCTATTATTTTCTAGTTTCTAATTTTCTCATAGCAGCAGTAAAAAATTATGAAAGAAGTCTCTAACAATATCTAATTCAAGAAGCACAAAATAAAACAAAACAAAACAAAACCAAACCAAGGAGATGCACATAACAAAATAGAAATCCAAAATCAAATGGAAGTACAAAAATGACAAAACAAATCAGAACCAAAGAGAAGCACAGAGGCCAGAGAAAAATAGAAATACAGAACCAGAAAATTGATTGATGGAAAAATAAATATTCTCCCTTACTTGAAATGGAGGATGCAGAAGAGCACGAGAGCAGGACAACGGTCACGGTAGAAGTGGCGACCGGAGAGGTGGCGAACACGGCAACGAAGAGGTGGCGAACCGGGGAGTGAACGGCAACGAACGGCGATGACAAGCACCGCAGAAGAAGTGACGGCAGTGAAGAGGAGATGCTGAGATTAAGAGTGAGTGGGTGTGGAGAGAGATGATGAACATCCACGGCGGTGACGACCGGAGGTGGCGGCGATAGCTGGAGGTGGCGGTAGACTGGCGGTGAGGAGAGGGTGAGTGGGTTGGAGCCACAGAGCCAAAGACGGGTTTGGGGGTGGAGGTGAAAGGTTAGGTTTTTAATTTTTTGTTAAAGTGAAGGGTGAAAGACTGAAAGTGAAATTGATGTTCCAAAATGGCATTAGGCCGTGTCCGGCCGTGTCTGGGCCGTGTCCGGGCCATGTCTGACTTGTTTTTTTATTTTTTCGGACAGGACACGTTTGGACACGGGAGACACGCGTGTCGGATGAGTGTCTCCGTGCGTCGTGTCCGAAATGTGTCCGACACGCCGACACGGCAATTAAACAAAGTGTCCGTGCTTCATAACTTTCACAATTGTCCTGTAATGGATTGTTCAATATGCTTGTTCTCTTCTTTTTCTTACTGTCCCAGAGTCATGGGTGACTGGTGCAGTGAGGCAACTAAACCGAATAACCTATGCTTTAGTATAATGATTATCAAAATAATCTTTATATACTTTTAACATGACCTGGAATAACAAAATCATATATAATTTTTTTTACAATATTAATTTTTATTTATTGGCTAGCTAGTGTGAACTCTATATATGTTTTAAAATACTGTTGATCTTTGCTGGCTGAAGATAAAAATTATTTTGATTTCTAACATTTGAATAGAAAACCAAAATGGTCTTTAACCGTTTTTATTTTTCAAAATTATTTCTAACATTTTTAAAACTTTTCAATATCATCTTTCTTTTAAAATTATCTGTCTCTATTTAACTTTATTATCAAAATAGAGTAAACTATCATTTTTACCCATAAAAATTAAAAACGCTGACATATCTACCCATAAGAAAAGAAAATTATAATTTGTACCCATGAAATACGGGTTTCGCATAACAAAATTATCCAAACACTAAAAAATTACTTAAAATTCCTAAATTACCTTTATCTTCACCATTACTTTTCTAATTTCCAATCCCACCACCACCCCTTTCACCCTCTTTACCCAGCCACCACTCCCTTTCCCTTTCTAATATCAAATTCCACCACCACCCCCTTCACCCTCTTCACCCAGCCACCACCTCCCTTTTCTTTTCTAATTTCAAATTCCACCACCACCCCCTTTCCCTTTTTAATTTTAAATTCCACCACCACCCCCTTCACCCTCTTCACCCAGCCACCTTTCTAACCCTAATCCTTTTCACCCAATCATATTTCTAACTCTAACCCTCTTCACCCAACCACCACTCCCTTTTCTTTTCTAATATCAAATTTCACCACCACTCCCTTCACCTAACCACCTTTCTAACCCTAACCCTCTTCACCCAGCCACCACCTCCTTTTTCTCCAAAATTCACACACGGAGACATTACACACACCCCCACTCGAGGAAGAAGAAGAGAAGATGAGGGGGAGGGAGACCGCACTGGCAATGTGGAGACTTGCCGCCGCTATCGCATCATTGTCGTCATTGTTGAGGGAGCCCGAAGAGGAGGAAGAACACTTCGTCTTCTCCTTCTCTTGGCAAAATCAGATTCGTGTTCTGTGTTATTTGCAACGAAAATATGGTAATCTGAAATCTGAGAAATTGTCAATTTTTTGAGAAGGTTCTAAGAAATTAGGGTTTTATTTTGAATCTGTGCATGCTCTATTCTTCAATTTGATTTGAGTTTATTCTTTTTTGTGATTTTGAAGAGGACAGTGATTAGATTATGTTGATGTTCAAGAGGTGAGAGAGAAAAAGTGAGTAAGTGAGTGATAGAGAGAGAGAGACAGTAGGAAAGAAGATAATGCTACAGTAATTATGGTTTAGGTGCTGCAGATAGTGAGTGAGGGTGGGTACCTGAGAGAAAAGAAGGGGATAATTTAGAAATTTTACGTAATTATTTAGGATTTGGGTAATTTTGCTTGCAAAAGTCAATCTTTATAGGTACAAACGGTAATTTTCATTTTCTATGGATAAATATATTAGCGTTTTCAACTTTCGTGAATAGAAATGGTAGTTTACTCATCAAAATAAATTAACTCATGACTTAACAAAATACAATAATACATGGTGATGATTTAGTTAAATATACTGAGTCTGATAGAATCCATTTTCTTATCAAAAGATTATCAATTATGCCGTATCATTCTTTTGGCACACATTATTTGGATAATAAATTTTTCACTATTTAAAAGTTTTGAAAATCAGAAGCTACACCATTAAATTAAAGCAACAAGATTTCAATCATCCTTCCATTTCAATTATAACCCTTACTATCAGAATGTTACGCTTTTGACTATACTATTTTAATAACGAAAAATATTACGACGACTTTGTATATTTAATAATAAAATAAGAGCATTGACTTTTCTTTTCAAAACGGATGAGAAAGCTTGCGAAATTTTTGTTAAAGTTTTTAAAAATGTTGCTTCTGTTTGTATACATATATTATAGATTTTCCTCACCTTTATTATTATATTTTTATAAGAGGGATATGAGTCGTAACTGTAATAACATGTATGTATATAATATTCGTAAGTTGCCTGAGTAAGAAGTTATATATATGTATATGCTTGTCCGTTTTCATATAAAAAGTATTTCTGTTTTTTCTTTTAAGAAATTAGCGATACAGTTATGAGTCAAAGGCGTTTTATTATTAAATATATAAAGTCGTCGTAATACTTCTTATTATCAGAATCGGAAGCATGACATTTTGATAGTAAAGATATTACATCAATGTATAAATCCACTCCACCAACCGTTTGAAACTTTTAATTTTCCAATTTTCTTTTGCTAAGTTCCCTTGATACCTTCAATGATTTTAGCTCTTGTATCAACTGAATCAAGTTGTTGTAAGATGTTCCCCCTTCCTCTATAGCCCTCTTGCCAACATCCCCAAGCTTCTTTGCTCTCTTCCTCATTTCCATGCTCTCTTCACCACTTCCCATCAAAACTTTCACAGCATTTGTGATCATATCCCTTTTCACCACATCTTCCTCACCCAAACTCACCCACAATTTGTTCTCCTTCACCCCGATCGCGACGCTGATCTTCAACATATCAACCAACAACTTCTCATTGTAGAATTGCTCAGCAAACATTGGCCAAGTGATCATTGGCAACCCAAAACTCAAGCTTTCAAGAATTGAATTCCATCCACAATGTGTCACAATTCCTCCAATAGAAGAGTGTTCCAATATTAGCAACTGTGGAGCCCAATTCCATATAATATAGCCCTGATTGCTTTCTCTCATCCTAACCTCAAAATCATGCAAGAAACTATCTCCATCATTGTCATCATCATTATTTTCCCTTTTCCTAATTACCCAAATGAAATCATGACCAGAATTTTCAAGTCCATGAGCAATTTCAGCAACTTGAGCATTAGGAAGCCTAGTTAGGCTACCAAAAGAAACATACAAAACTGAACCAATTTTCTTGGAATTAAGCCACTTTAACCATTTGGGCTCTAATTCTTCTACATGATCATGTTTTTGTCCCTTATTAGTACTATTGATCCATGCTGCAACTGGTCCTATACTCCAAACTTTGATCCCCATTATGTTCTTGTAATGTTCCTCATACTCATTTTCAAGATCGTGAAAGCTATTGTACACTGCACCATAGCTTCTTTTCTCAGATTCAAACACTGCATCGAAAAATTGTGCGGTGCTGTTATTCTTAGTCCTTATCCACTCTGCAAGCTGCAGAGAAGTCATCTCTGTTTTATGTGGCAAATCCGGAATCAAAAACTTGCTTGTATCAGATTCAAGTCCATCATGAGGCCTATGAGTCCTAACAGAATAGCTAGCGCAATTCGAGAAGTAGCTCGAGCTGTAAAAGTAAAGCCTTGGAATTCCTAATTTCTCAGCAGAATCCACTGTCCAAGGATATAACATATCTGTGACTAAACAATCAGCATTAAGATCATGAAAGAGGAGCTCAATTTGATCTCTGAGCATGTGTATTCCGCGGCCGATTTTACCCATGATTTCTAGTGAATTGCCATCTTTAATGTTTTCAACACCTTCAGGGAGACCAACTTGAGATGCAGGGAATGGAATCACATGGATTCTGATTGAGTATCCGGCTTCGAAGTCGCTGTCTATGGCCTTTTGGAATGTTGAAGCATTGGCTTGTGTAGTGATGATGGTGGAACTTGCTCCATGCCTTGCAAATAGTCTTGCTGAATCTACCATTGGGATCATGTGGCCAGGAGTTGGATATGGAAGAAAAATTATATTCAATTGAGGTTCCATTTTCATGCCAAATCTTTGAGTGTGTTTGTGCCTGTGTTTACATCATGAGGGTGGAAAAACTACTATAAATTTGAAGCTATGTTGCACAAATATGAATGCAGAATTAAATAAAATCTGGCACAGTTAGTCTGGTATTCAAACTTATAATTTAGAAAATATGAATTCTTTTCTTATAAGTAATAATTATTAACAAATTCATACTTGCTTTTGGTAGAAATCATATAATTATATTCCAAAGTTTTGATGATTTAGTGCAAAATTTAGTATATTGTTTAGTTTTATGAATTTTATAGAACTTTAGCTACATATGAAAATATATTTTAATTTAAAATTCAATTATTTTAAAATAAAATGTGTTAAACTACTAACACAATTAGGATATTAGGTAATCTTAATTAGAAATTTTTATAAATTAACCCACTCTACCAAATACCAATAGCTTAACTGCTAAATGGATTATATTGTTAATTCTACAATATCGTTTACCAAATTATTTTCTATAAAAAAAGTCATGTTTGTTTTGTTCTTAAGCATGTTATGAGTTGATTCTGTGTATTTTGATTTGCCAAATATAACTGTTATAGTTTTCAAAAAGTTATCTTTAAAAGTTACTTTTTTAACAAGCTATTTTTGATTGGCGAAAGTTTTATCAAACTAGTTTATATGGTTTTAATGTTTATCTTTGAGAGTAAGAGTAAATTTGGTACAACTTGTGTTTTTTAAGAATAGCTTATTAAGATGTCTTTTTAAAGATAGTTTTCCAATAAAGTTATAATAGCTATATTTAGTAAATTACAATACAATTGGTTTTCAGTAGATACAAGTTATAACAATTGTACGTGATAAAATTGATAAAAGTTTAAACTAACTTTAATAGAGAAAATTAAAATAAGAAATAAAAATAAATTTAGATATTTATTAATATATAAAATTATATTAAATTTTTTAATTTTGAAAAACATGAGTCCTTTTTTAAAAGTATCTCCATATATATACTTTCGAAAATACTCTTACCTTCTTAAAAATTAAAAAAATACTAATACATAATTTCTTGATTTACCAAATATAAATTAAAATATTTTGAAAATTGCATGTACCTTTCTAATACTAAGCTAGTAAGTTACCACCCATTCTCTCCGAATAAACATGAACTGTTTTATGTATCAAGAGCTTTCATGAATTAATTCATCGTAATTTTACAACTTACAAGCAAATACAATAGAAAGTAGAAACCTTCACTATATGCAATCGTAGATCTACCCCAAAATTTATTAAATTCAAACATAAAATTCCAATAGGGACCCAAAAATAAACAAGAATCGATAGTTCGATATAGAAGCCTACCTGGTCTAGAAAACTCCTTCGAAACTTTTTGAGGCCAAAGGGAAGTGCTTAGTTAGTATCGCCTTCAGGTAGTTACGTCAGAGAGAAAGGGTCCTCTGAAAATACACATATGAAATTATGAATTGCTTACCCTACTTACCTCTTGTGATTGACCAAATAGAATATTATTCTACTCTTTTAGTATTTATTTTTTTTAGTTTTCTTCTTTTACGCTTTGGCCGGAACACTTATAAAAGTGGTAAATGCAGCTTATAGATAACCATTTGGCTGAGGAAGGGGAATACAAACAAATATTATTTGTATTTACTTTTTTTAATTAGTATTTGTTTGTTTGAGGTTTGGCTTTGGTATAGCTCGTTTTCCGGCAATTATCTCCAAATTTTTCGTCAGAATGAGTTATACCTCGGCACGAAGAGAACAAAGAGGTAGTCACTTGCAAAAGATACTCCAACGCTCAAGTCAGTGAGTGAATTATAAGTTCTGTACTCAAGTAATTCTTAAATCAATGTCTTATCTTTTGTTTCTGTTTAACCTCTCTTTTATAACAAGGATAAGCATTTAGAAGTCGTTTTGCGGTTACTAAGTTATACTATTTTGATACGTTTAAGATATATCGTCGGGATGAGTTCATTCATATATTATTGGAGCATGCTATTGGCAGTTTGTGCAAGTCTTCACTTTTTCGAAATAATCTTTTTGCAAGCTCGGCTAGAAGAATTTTGCGCAAAGTATTTTAAAAGATAAATTTCAGACTCCTACATATGTACCACAGATGTTTTTATGGGCTTCTGCTAAAATAAGATCGGTTTCTATCCAAACATTTTAAAAGTGGGCGAGTATAGCCTTGTCTATACAAGGTGTTATTTAACATGGTAAAGAAAGAAGATTGCCGTTGAAACCGTTTCAAATCATCAAACTCCTGGTGGTATAGTTTTAGTTTTTAAATACTGGATATAAGGTCATCACCAATCATAAACCTGAGCAATACTTAAAACATTGGTGAGATACATACTTGATGTAACTAAAGTAGATTGTAATAAGGTAGAAGTATATGATTGCGTGCTTGCTAGATTAGATAAAATATCAACTCTATAATTTTATTCTGAATTTAAATTTGTAAAATTGAGAAATAAGGGAATATATTTTACTAAAAGAGGGCCTTTGACTTGGAATAATTGATTTACCTGAAATTACTAATAAAGAATCACAATGTACCTTTAATTCGGAAATATGTGGGTCTATTGCTAACCTTAAACCAGTAACGAGTGCCTCATATTCAACTTGATTGTTGCTTGCCTTGAATGAAAAATGTAGAGAGTGTTCCAAGACAATTCCATTACCATCTTCAAGGAGAATTCCAACTCCACATCCTTGTGGGTTAGAAGCACCATCAACATAAAGGGTCAATCCAATAGAATGATCCTCAGAATTAGGAGCTATAAACTCGGTGACCAAATCTGCTAGGTATTGTGATTTAATGGATCATCGGCTTCGATATCAAATGTCAAACTTAGAGAGCTTGACAGACCACTTCATAAGTCGGCTGACTAACTCTGGTTTAGTCAGTACTTGTCTAATGGTTGCTCAGTCCGAACATTAATGATATGACTTTGGAAGTAAGGTCGAAGGCGCCTAGCTGAGAATACCAAAGCTAGGGCAAGCTTTTCTATCTTCGGATAACGAAGTTCAGCATGTTGTAATGATTTGCTAACAAAGTAAACAAGCTTTTGGATTTTATTCTTTTCTGTGACAAGAACATAACTAACAGCCTAATCAGTGATGGATAAATAAAGATCAAGTTCTTCCCCATATTCAGGCTTTTGTAAAATTGGAGGTTTTAAAAAAATAGTTTTAAGATTTGAAAAAGCATTTTCACATTCATCATCTCAATTAAAATTTATTTTCTTTTTCAGTGATTGGAAAAAATAAAAGGATTTAGAAGTTAAGCAAGGTAAAAATCTTGATAAAGCAACAAGTCTCCCTTTTAATCATTGGACCTCCTTTATTGTTTGAGGACTCTTCATCTCTAACACAGCTCAACATTTGTCAGGGTTGGCCTATATATCTCAGCTTGTAAGTAGAAAATCGAGAAATTTACCTCCTTGAATACTAAGACACGCTTTTCAGGGTTTAGTCGCATGTTGTACTTTCTTATTTGAGCAAAAATTTCAATAAGGTCGTCAACGTGAGGCTTGCCGATCTTGGTTTTTGCCACCATGTTATCAACATAGATCTCCATGTTCTGACCAATTTGCTTGACAAACACCTTATCCATAAGTCTTTGATAAGTAGTCTCTGCATTCTTAAAGCCAAAAGGCATAACTTTATAGCAAAAATTACCATATTCAATTATAAAAACATTTTTATTTTGATGTGAAGGATGCATCAAGATCTAGTTATAACTAGAATATGCATCCATAAAGCGTAAAGTTCCAAAACTAGAGGCATTATCAACTAAAGAATCAATAGATAGTAAAGGATATGCATCTTTTGGGCATGCTTTGTTTAAATAAGTAAAGTCGACACACATGCGTCATTTACCATTATATTTTTTTACCATGACAACGTTAGCTAACCAAGTTGTAAACCTGATTTCACATATGAAGCTAGCATCAATGAGCTTTTTAGCCTCTTCCAAAGATGCTTGTCTTTTATCCATACCAAGATTGCGCTTTTTTTGTGCTATAGGTCGGATGGATGAATTTAATGTCAGTTTGTGAGAAATAACAGAGAGGTTGATGTTGGGTATATCTGCAGGAGTCCATGCAAATAAATATGCATTTTGTTATAAAAATGGTTGGAGTGTATCCTTTTTGTGTCCCTTCAAAGTTTTACCTAAGGACCAAAACATTGTTATGCTAACACGTCCGGAGATAAATTAAAAAAAAAAACAAAAACAAAAAGCGATTCTTATTTTAAAACAGAAAGAGTATATTTTTTTTTTCAAACTAGAAAAGATACTTGACACAATTTTCTGTAACTTTTTATATATTAAATAAATTTAATTTTGATGCATTGTTTAATATAAAATAATTTTATATGTACATCTAATTACATAATATCACATCAATAAAAATAATTAGAACAG
>NC_029777.3:98481177-98483145 GCF_000817695.3 Arachis duranensis | reverse complement strand
TACACGGTGAATGCATCAAAATTAAACTTATCTTAAATTAGAAACTTTTACCTTGATTTAACTTGGGAATGTGCTATTATGTGTTGTTACTTGTTAGGTTTATATTAGGATAGCAAACAGGCTTAAATTCGTCGGACCGACCCGTGTAATCCGCTAAAAAAGGCGGACTGGGTTGAAAAATTGAAACCGCCAAAGAGTAAAAGCCTGCTTAACCCGCACCTAGGGGTGGCAAACAGGCCTAAACCCGCCGGGCTGTCCCGCGTAACCCTCCAAAAAAGGTGGGCTAGGCTGGAAAATTGGGACCGCTTAACCCGCACCGCTTAAACCGCGGGCTTTGGCGGGGCGGGGCGGGCTTTCCCGCCGGGTTTAGTATTTTTTAGCAAGGGGTATTTTTACAATTTTTTTTTTACCAAAACCCAACTTCTCCCAATCCAACTTACAAGAGAACGAAGATGAAAATTGAGTGTTTTAGATCATGTTTATTTTGTTTTAGAGACAATATTTATAATTATGTTTTGGATTATGTTTATTTTGCTTTGGGAACAATATTTATAATTATGTTTTGGATGAAAACTTGGTTTATAATTATGTTTATTAGATATTTATAATTACAAAGACTTTAATGTTTGTGAATATAAAAATTATAATTTATTTATACTTTTAGAAATTATAATAGTTAAAAGTAAAAAATAGAAGGGATTTTTTTATGCCTTTATATATATTATTTAATAGTTAAAAGTTAAAAAAAGAGGATATTTGGCGGGTTTAGCCTGCCGGCTTGCCAGCCCGCCAATAGGTGGGTGATGAGCGGATAATTTGTACGCTTTTTGGCATTGTTTTTAGTATGTTTTTAGTATGATCTAGTTAGTTTTTAGTATATTTTTATTAGTTTTTAGTTAAAATTCACTTTTCTGGACTTTACTGTAAATAAAAAAAAAAAGAAGCTTTGACGAGCTTAGCCCGCCACTCGCATTTAGGCGGGGCAGCCCATCCCGCCAAAGGGAGGGCTTCTGGTAGGGCAGAGCGGGCTTCCCCACTTGCCACCCCTAGTTATGTATCTCAAACTAAATTTTAATAATTAGCAAATAAATTTTATTTCAAAATTTTAATTATTTTGTGAGAACTAGATAACTTTAATCCAAGCTATAAAAAGGAAACTTGATATCTCTATGATATGGGATAAGCAATATAGTTTGTAACCTCAGAACGTGATTTTAAGCTACCAAAACCAAGCTTACCTCAAAACTTACAAGTCATGATTCCATCATTTCGGAATTGGAAGTCACCCGCACAAAGGACCTCCGAAGAGAGAATTCATGCAAAAATGGGAAGTTTTGGCTTCAAAACATTAATGAGCATACTCAACAAGTCAACCATTTGAATGTTGAATTAATCAAAGATATGTCCATTTTTCATATAAATACCAAATAATATTCATAATATCTACGTAATGAATAAGCAAGAATAATGCTTACATAACTAGTTACTAGTTATGAAATACAAAATCATCATCTCTTAGGGAGATTGTTCACCACCATCATCCTGTATTGCATTTGTTTCTTCACCCTTCAGTTGAAGGTTTGGAATTTCAAAATTCAGTTATTTTTATCATATGTTGCAGCAACTGGTTATTGAGTTCAAGTCCTTTTTCTATTTTTTCCAACCTAGTTCTCAAGACTTTGTTCTCCTCATGGAATTTCTTAAATATTTCTTCAAGTTCCGACCTTCGTAACCATTTAGATGATTGAGAACTAGAGCCATGACAACTAGGTATTTTATCAATTGCAGTAGACTCTATTCCAAATTCATAAATTCTTCTCTTTTTAATTCCAGTTGTATCACACCACACATCCACCTCATTTGGTGCATTACTTCCTTCTTCAGAAGGCGTTTGGATAGCCTCTTCTATACCGTGCTTAAATTCAGCATGTCAATATCAAAATTAAATCAATTAAGATTAGCAGTTGA
>NC_029777.3:98479970-98481143 GCF_000817695.3 Arachis duranensis | reverse complement strand
AAAAAAAAAAAAAAGACAAGTGAATCAATGAAAAAGATAGACTCACATCAATAACATTTTGTGGGTGCACTCAAACAACTCTAACGGGGTTGAAGGCCTTTTTAACGACTTTGACTACCAAACCAAAAAATAATAAAGCAAAATAAAGAAACTATATATTAGGCATAAAGAATATTGAACTTGAATCACAAGGTTAATTAAGATGCGAAAATAACATTAGAGAATTCAATAATTCAGTGCTTTATGAACAAGATACTATATTTCAAATTTTGTAGCAGCAATTCCAGCAAGTATTATGTATAAAATTATAAATATAAAAGATAAAAAGCAATAGGATGTAAGTTTTTCTATAACTTTACCAGTTTAGCTTTGTGTTTTGGAACGGTAACTGAGCCACTAGTGTGAAGAGACACTCCAAACCCGCCACAATCAGATGCTTGATTTAAGTTGCCTTGTGCAGTTTTGGAGTTTTTTGGGATTACAATAGATCGCTGAGTAATATTTCCTTCAGACTTAATTTTCATTAATCTAACAGCTAAGGAAAGTTCAATGTGATTGTCGCATCCCGGCCATAAAGGCTTTTTTGATGCACGCAACAAGTCATAGAAACTTTTAGCATCAACATTTGGAGACTCCTCGTCCTCGGAATCACGATGTCCTTCAGACTTGAATCCAGTAGAAGCTTCATAAACTAGGTCCTCCATCCTATTGAGGTGTGCACTACTCCTTACTTCCATGCTAGGGGTTTCACATAAGGTTGAGTTATTTTCTCCGTGACTTGTCCAATACCAATGTCAGGACCAAATCCTTTTCTATAAAGATGGACTCTTACATCTTCAGGGTGCATATAGACCTTGTTTTTACACATAGAACAAGGACATCTAATATGTCCATTTGAAAAATCTGCTGATCTCTCAGCAAAGGAAATAAATCCTTCCACCCCTTTTGTAAATTCACTGGTTAAACCCTTTCGACCTGGTTTAAGTCTATCGTACATCCAACTGTGACACTGACGCATATTCATAACCTGTCTATTAGTAATAGTGCATCTTAATTAAATGAACAAACAAATCACATTACAAGAACTACCACAAAACATCAACTGAAACAATTATTGCAAATAATTATGCCATCTTTTTGCAAAAGGAAATAAAAATAAAGTACCTTGACTTG
>NC_029777.3:98470531-98479906 GCF_000817695.3 Arachis duranensis | reverse complement strand
TTTTATAATATAGAAGATCAAAAGCTGATTCATTTTCTGTCATGCATGCATCATTGAATTCGGTTAGTTACATTATATAGATAGATGTATCAATTATATCATATAGAAATTCCCTTAAGAAGAATATGTTTACAGAAGTAACTTGACTCACAAAAACGAATAATAATTCCCATTCACTTTAACCCTGAAATTAAAATGTATATAGCTTTGTTTTATTACATCTATTATTGACTATAGAAATAGAGTTTAATTTTGATGGACTGACAGTGTAAAATATTTTATACAATTGTCCAATCTCATCCGTTCTTTTAGATGACCACTCATGTGGTCAATGTAAAAGGTAGTTATTTTTGCTAACATGACATTACGTAATTGGATGCACGTGTAAAACTGCCTTACATTGACAAAGCATAAAAAATAAATTCATAGAAATAACGTAAAAGCAACTAACAAAAAATGTAGAAGCCACATTATTAAAATAACAAACAGGCCATTACATTTTTGACAAATCATGAGCACGAATTCATTAGAAGTAGCCAGAACAAAAACAAATCCCAAACTACTGTCTCTCTTTCTTTCCTTCTTTCTTTTTTTCTTTCTTTCTTTATTATTCTCTTACGTATACCTTATGTTTGTTTCTTTGTTTCCAGGCATCCCCATCACTAATGTCATACACCATAAAACTTTTCTCATACAGAATCTTGATCCCTCAGTCACCATCATATTTCACCTTACTTGTCCCCACCATATTATGCTTCCAAATCCTTCTTCGCATTATACTTATTCCCCTTAAAAGACCTCAAATCCCATTAACTAACAAACAAGAACAAATAACCAACTCAACTGAAATCTAGAGCAACGCTGCATGTTTTGTAAAAGAATTTAAAAAAAAAAGGAATTGCTTAGTCTTCAATCTTAATGACATGTGTTATTCTTCACCAAATTGCAAGATATACAAAATGTAATTCAACACAAAATTATACACCAACTGAACAAAAGTCAGAACTATTCTTCTCTTCCTATCCCTTTAAGCCCTGTTTGAGAGAAATATAGAGATCATAAATCCCCATTCCCACCTTAAGCAACACATAACACTTTATTATGAGTCTTATGACCAAAGACTAATTGACCAAAATTCAATACTACAAAACCAGCATCACCACATTATTGATGATGATGAACTCTGAGCATAGGAGCCAGAAATTCTTTCATCCATGCCAAATCTACTTGCACTTAATTAACAGAATAGTATAGAAAATGAAATCTCTGTTGGACACTTTTTTCTAAACTGTAAAGGATAGTATAGAAGGACAAAACTAAGGATAAGTAGCTGAGAGAGTTAAAGAAAAAAGTACTCAAACTTAAAGAGAATAATAATAATAATGGTATTTGTGAAGAAACAATCCAAGTGTGATTTTTGATACAAGAAATGCTGTACTTAAGAGGAGAATGTGAACAAGTGTTGGCTAGATTTGGAGATCCTAGACAAACAACAACAACAACAAAGCCTTATCCCACTAAGTGGGGTCGGCTACATGAATCAAACGACGTCATTGTGCTCTGTCATGTATCATGTCTACAGAGAGACCGTTTACATGTAGATCTCGTTTGACCACCTCATGGATGGTCTTCTTAGGTCTTCCTCTGCCTTTCGCCCTTTGTCCATCTTCCATCTCATCCACCCTCCTGACTGGATGTTCTATCGGTCTTCTTCTCACATGTCCAAACCACCTGAGACCCGATTCAACCATCTTTTCCACAATGGGTGCTACTCCAACTCTCTCCCTTATATCTTCATTCCTTATTTTATCCAATCGCGTGTGACCACTCATCCATCTCAACATCTTCATCTCTGCCACACTCAGCTTATGTTCGTGCTCTCCTTTAGCCGCCCAACACTCCGTACCATACAGCATAGCCGGTCTTATAGCGGTGCGATAGAATTTACCTTTAAGTTTTAAAGGCACTTTTTTGTCGCATATAAAACCAGATGCACTCCGCCATTTTGACCAACCTGCTTGGATCCTATGATTTACATCATGTTCAATCTCTCCATTATCCTGTATGATGCACCCAAGATACTTAAAACTTTTAACTTTTCGTATGACTCTCCCATAAGGACGATATCATCGGCAAAAAGCATGCACCATGGCACAGGCTCTTGGATGTGCTCTGTGAGTACTTCCAAGACTAATGTGAAAAGGTATGGACTTAAGGATGATCCCTGGTGCAATCCTATACCAATAGGAAATTCCTCTTTTCTAAAACCTTCCATAAGACCTCCTTTGGTACCCTATCATACGCTTTTTCTAAATCAATAAACACCATGTGTAGATCCCTTTTATTACTACGATACCTCTCCATCATCCTTCTTAATAGGTATATCGCTTCAGTGGTAGATCTGTCTGGCATAAATCCAAATTGGTTCTCTGTTACTTGTGTCTCTTTTCTCAACCTCCGTTCTATCACCCTTTCCCATAACTTCATAGTATGACTCATAAGCTTAATCCCTCTATAATTTCCGCAACTTTGTATATCCCCCTTATTCTTGTAGATAGGTACTAAGGTGCTCTTTCTCCACTCATCAGGCATCTTCTTTGACCTTAAAATCTCATTAAAAAGCTTGGTTAACCAGTTGATGCCTTTTCCTCCAAGACCCTTCCAAACCTCAATCGGGATATTATCAGGTCCTAGAATACCAACAAAAAGAAAAAGGTTTATAGAAAGAAACAATTAATGCAAGAAGCAATACTAAAACCAAAACTATACAGTCTTTGTCTGCACTCTTAGATTGTGGAAAAGTTGTGATTCTTTCTTCCTTAACCTATATCTCTGTAGCAGAACAACCTGTTGGCTACAAAACTTTCTCTTCCTTTTTAGTTTTTCACCTTCAAGTGAGGCAGAGAAAGTGCAAAATGCATATCAGCGTGTGCACCAGGACGGGTAAAAAAGAAACTGAATGAGTGAAGAGCAATGAGGGAGTGGAGTGGAATTGGTTTGAGGTTTCATAAATTCGTAAATGTCATCACATGTCCTTGGTACTTAGTACTTACAAACGGATCAAACATACAAGAATATTACTATTGCCTAACAGTAATGCCAATTAAGGGCTTCTCACTTTAAATTAAATTAGCCAAAGCTCCAACCTCAACGGGTAAAAGGAAAGGGGAAGAAAAAAAATGAAACAATAATAGCATAAAATAAATAGTAACCAAATTAATGACTGAAATTTACTCTAGTATACTAATTAATTAATTAACCCTATTAAAGCATCAAAGTATATATAATCTGTAAAAACGAGAAACATTTTCGGTAGAAGAGAAGAGAGTGAGCAGTAGCATTTGCTGATAAGAGATTATTGCTAAGGTCTTCTAATTCCAAATATCAAGTAACTAAATATTCCTAAGAAATATTGCTAGAGCCGTAACACCAAAGCAAAAGTTTTCCAAAGATAGTATTGTTGTTACCTATGGGGAGTGATTAGTGAAATACTCAGTGAGACAGCTAGTTATCTCTGCAGTTGAAAGCCCAACTATGCTTATCCCTGCACCAGAAAATGATGCCAACCAGCATTATTCATCACATGAAACTCCAAGAGAAAATACTACATATTAAGGCAGTAACATATATATCTAATATAATTAACCAAGCCTATGAATTAGGTTAATTATTATTTCGTTATACTAACCAACAAGCAAATTAAAGTTCTATTTGGGCGGAACAGAGCACAAAGATTAAAGAAGTACAGTTGAATTTAATTAGTTTAATCTTTTCATCTGAAAAATCTAATAAAATAGAACGATGAAGAAAGAAATATAGAAAATCGAACTAGTCCATATTGTTAATAGATCAAGTCATGAATATTCAATAATCAATTAATCAGAAATGAAGATCACAGCTACCGAGACTGGGTGAGAAGAGAGCACAGAAGCAGCAGAGAAGAGATGAGAGAGAGGTTCGAATGGGGAGAGGGAGTGAGTGCGTGTAAGACAGAGCGAAAGACTTTGGGAGAAGATTAGGGATTCGGGTGAATAAAGAATGGGGTGTGTGTTGGTGGTTTAAACAATCCAGAAGAAGAGTAGCTGTTGGTGGATGAACAGCACCAAGAGGATGATGATAGAATTCGTTACCTTTTTTACTTTAATTTTGATGCACTCTAAAATAGAGAGTAATGATACATGAGAGTAAACAGTTAAATTGGTCCTGAAAGATCAGATAATTTTTAATTTAGTTTTTTTAAAAAAATTTTAATCTAATTCATTTTTAAAAGATTTTAGTTTAGTCACGGTAGTATTTCCGTCACTTTTTACATTAACAAAATAATATGATACATTAAGAGACATATAAGTATTAAAACGCTATCATTTTTAAGAGTGAGAGATTGAAACTACGTCGCTTTGATCTCTCTCATTTCCATTCACTCACAAGTCACAATAACACACAAGATGAAGAGTCTCTCTCCTCCCTTTTCCACGTCGCTGAGAAGATGAAGAAGTCTTCATTCTTGTTGCCGATTGAAGCATCCGGTGCAGCGTCCTGTTTTTCTCACAAGATTCTCCTTCTCACTTCCTTTTTGACGTCCTTGAGGAGAAGATGAAGAAGCCTTCATCATTGTCGTCGATTGAAGTATCCGGCGCAGCGTGTTTGCAAGTTCGCCATTGAAGAGTGATTTCGCAGTTATTGAAGACGTGACCGACGATCATTTTTGTTGTTGTTTAAGGTTTTATTTTGTTTTGACTACTAAACTTGTTTTTAGGATTGTGCCGTTGAAAAATTTTATTTCTTGTTAATGCTTTTTGTTGAAATTGAAAATCAATTGTGAAATTAGGGTTTTGTTCTTTGTTGATTCATGAAAATTGATCAAGAGTTCTGTTCTTTTGAATATTAAAAGAGCACTAGTTACCAATTTCACTGATAATTATTTATGTTTAGTGTTTGTTTTGTTGATTGGTTTTGGGATCGCTTTTTTTTTTGCGGAATTCAATTTTGTGGAAGGGACGTTTTTTCATTTATTTTGTCTGTTACTGAACTTCTTTTTAAGATTATCCCATTGTCAGGGACGGACATACGGGGAGCGAATAGAGGTCTCGGCCCCCAACTTTTTTAAAAAAAGATTAATAGTAATAAGTTATTAAGTATGATTTAATTTTTAAAAAAAATTATTTAGTATTTAGTTTATTATAAATAAAAGTCTAATCTAACTTAAATATTAATGATTTCTAATATCTAAAAAGTAAGTAATAATATTAAAAAAATTTGAAAAGATATTATTACTAATATTTTTAAATTAAATAAAATTTTTCAAATCTCATAAAGTGGATTTTTTTCTTCTTGTGAGCGTTCTTCTTGATTCATTTGCTATTAGTTCTCTATGTTTCAACTACTACAACTGAGAGATCTTTTTCAACTATGAATGTTGTGAAGAATAACTTAGAAACAAAATGAAAGATGAATTTCTTGCTAATTATCTTTTAATTATATTAAAAAGAAAATTGCTGAAAATTTGACACAGATTCCATTATCGATGAATTTTATGATACGAAAAATCGACCACTTTGTTAATAAAGAATACATACATATTTTTTGTATTTTAAAATATATACTCTATCGGTATATTTTTTAATACATTTTACATTATATAATTTTTTGCATAATTTTTTAATATTATATATGTTATTAGCCCCCATGATAATATTTCTGGATCCGTCTATGGCCATTGTTAAATTATATTTCTTGTTGGTGTTTTTTGGCTGAAATTGAAAATCGTTTTAAGGATTAAGATTTCGTTATAGTAGCTTAAACATTTTCAATAGCTAAAAGTTGATTAATTCCACCACCGTGACCTCCATCTTCACGAACCATCATGCCGGCGACCTCAAATTTTGCCATCTATTTGGGAATTAGAGTTTGTCATTTAGGGATTGATTTGACCAAATTTCACAAAAATATTGTGTTGGCTACCAAGGATGTACAAGAATATGACGTGCTATGTCACTTTCCGTTAACGTAAAAAGTGACGGAAAGACTAACGTGACTAAATTAAAATTTTTTGAGGATGAATTTGACTAAAAAAATCTTTCGAGGATAAAATTGGAGATTGCGTAATTTTTGAATGACTAATTTGACTCTTTACTTATGATATGGCAGTAAACATTATGTCATTATCATTTTTATTAATATTTAACTGGGGATAATTTGTACTTATATTTATAAAAAAATTGTATAAAAAATATATTAAAATTTATACACATAAATTAATATAGTTTACATCTATATTTTTTTAAAATTTATATACATGAATTAATAAAATTTATTTATTAAAAATAATTGATTACTTGTACTGTCGATAATGATTAAAAATACTAAAAATTGTTGTCCTAAAAGTTTTTTATAATTTTATTCATGCATCTAATTACATATTACCATATTACTAAAAACAACTATATTTTTTATTAACTACATGAATAGTAATAAAAAGAGAGAAATGCTTAAGGTTAGCAGAATTCATTATTTTTTACTATTATTTTTAGATATCAATTCAATTCTTTTAATATAGTAATTTAATAACATATTAATAACTCACACTTTTAAATATTGATGACTAATTACAAAAACAATATTTTTTTGACTTGCCAAAAACAATATATTCTACCAATCTTCTAACATTCCTCATAAAAAAAAATAAATATAATTAAATAATTATATAAAATATTTTATCTCTTACTATATTGGAATTCAACTCAACTTTTTTTGTTTTTACTTATTTTGTTGCCTTTAATTTTTTTTATATAATTTATACAAATAGGTAAATAACTAAATATCATATAATTTAAAAAAATACTAAATAAATAAGTTATTTTTATAATTAAGCTCAATTAATTTTTTTTTCTTTCTTTCTCAACTAAAATGTTTTATTATCGATCTTTAAACTATCAAATCAACTTAGTTAAATTTAGTTATTAATATTATTTGGTCATATAACATTACTAATATTTTTATTAATAAATGGTATAAAAATATTTTTAAAAGCCTTCAAGTTATTCTTATATAATTAAAGTTATATCCTTCAAAAAATATTTTTATGCAATTTATTAACGAATCTTAATAAAAATGATATATTTTTATTCCCAACGTTAACATTTTATTTCACTTTAGCCTTGATATTTGATTTTTATTTTGTTCCTAATTTTAATATATTTTAATTATATTCTTGTGTGAATCAACATATGATAATAATATTACACTGATATGTCACGGCAATATATAATTATCATATCAGTATATATGTTAACAGTCTTATTATTGTCAGATGTGATTTTCAAAAAAAAAAAACTTATTGCACTTATCAGCATCATTTTAGAGTATTTCAAACGAAAAAAATGGCATTGTTTGATCAATCTTGTTGTCATTCACATTCTTCACACTTTTATAGAGTCTAAAATGCACAACTGGTATCTAAACATTTTGATGTTATATTATAAATAAAAAATGAATATTCAATCTAAAAAGTTTTACATTACCACAGATTCAATACTAATATATATTGTATAATTAAATTGTAACAACAATAATTAGTATATGTATTTACTTGTCATTTAATGCACTGATAATATAATTTTTTTCGTTGTTCATGGGATTAGGTGTTTTACATTCAACAATAATCTCCTCTTGGAGCCCATAATTACACATACCAAATATTTCAGCTCAATATAATATAATAAAATAAAATTTATTTGAACACATCTAAAATTACAAAATGACACACACAAAATTATCATGTAAAATTATACAAATAAAATTAAAAATTAAAATATCATATATCATTTTATTATTCGCCGATATTTTTTTATTACTTATTTGAGCACTAACATTTATTCATTTTGCTTTTTCATTATTTATTTGAACTTCTAATTTTATTCATTTCAATACTAATGTATATATCATATAGTTAAATTATAACAACAATAATTAGTAGGTATTTATTTTGGTATGATGATAAATTCATACGTACTGATACATTTAAAATATGGACAAATAACAACAAGAAATATAAAATTTATTTTTCACATCAGAATTTAATTTTTTTAAAAAATATATATATTATATCACTATTTTTACTAAAATATCTTTATAATTTAATAAAAAAATATTCTTTTTATTTAATTTTTTAAAAGACTTAAATATTCTTTTTTTATATGTTAGACAAAAATTACTCTTTTAAATTAATCAAATTGTTTAATTTTACTGTTTTAAAATTTAAATAATCTAGAAACAAAAAAAAAACACATTTAACAAAATTATTTATCTTTCCATAAACCCTAATCAATCATTCATACCAAAAAATTAAACAAATCTAAAAAATACTAAAAAAATTACTTTGTTCTTTGTCTTCCTCGTTTCAGAGCGCGTCGCCGTCTTCCTCGTTCTAGAGAGCGTCGCCATAAGGTTAGTCTCTATAATTTGGTTGAATGTTGTTGCTTTAGTGACAAAAATCTGGAGGAAGAGACAAGGAGGAGGAGCGTCGCGATGGAGGAGGAGCATGGTGACGGAGTAGAAGTATGTTGTGCAGCTCTAAATTTTACAGATTTTGCTAGTTGAAATCTAATTTAAAATATTTAAGATTTTATTTAAGATGTATTAGTATTTAGAAGGTTTAAAATTGATTTGAAAATTTTAAATTTTAGTTTTATTTAAATTATTTTTTGGATTTGTATTTAAATTTTAAAAATATTAAATTTATTTGAATGTTTGTTTCAATTTTTTAAATTAATATAATAAAATTTTGAATAAAAAAATTTAAAAATATTTAGTTGATCAAATCTTCTAGTCTCTTTTCACATATGCATTGTTATAAACATGTAGCTATTCTAATGGCCACGTCAGGTTAGCCCATTATGCTATAGTTATTAGAACTGAACCAATGATCGAACCAATAAAAATACTAGGTCATTGGATTATTGGTTCAATCGATGGATCACTGATCGAACCGATTAACTCGGTATAATTAAATAATTATGTAAAATTTAATTATTTTTCTTTATTATAAGTATTTTTTTTGTTTTTATAGAAATAATTATCATTTTTAAATTTTAATACTTTATTAATTAATTTATATTTATTGTATTATTATATTATTATAAGTAAAAATTTACATACAGTTAATTTTTATGTGAAGTTGATATTTAAAAACAGTTAAATAATTTGACAAGTTTAACTAAATATCATCTAATGGTTTTCAACTATCAACTTCATATGAAGACAACTGCATGTGAGTCTTTACCTATTATTATATATTACAAGTATTTATTGAAAAAATAATATTAATAGATATCATATAATCATGAAAAGAAAAAATAAATTATGATTAATAATTTT